>NW_025901313.1:0-22641 GCF_022539505.1 Lolium rigidum
ACACCATCACGACTCCCCAAGGAACCCTAGCCATACACATTTCTACACGCCAAAATTGGCACTCCCCTCCTACCGATATATGGATGAGACAAGAGTTAGCTCATGACCTATCTAGCAATCGGGAGAGAGAAATTATTACGCCTACCTACGAGAGAAGGGGTCTATATAGCTGAGCATTTCTCAGGCCAGACCGGGCCTCGAGCCGACCAAGGCCCGACACGGAAAATCTCAGCCCAGGTCCAGCCCGGCCTGACCGTCGGGCCGAAAAAATGGGCCCAGGCCCGGCCCATCACATAGAAAGCCCGTAGGGCCTCGGGCCGGGCCGCTTCACTAAGTTGCACAAAATGCTGGCCCAGGCCTGGCCCATGCTGACCATCGGGCCAAAAAACTAGGCCTAGGCCCGGAGGCATGGTCGGGTCGGGCTTGGCCCGGGAACTTCGGGCCGGGCCGATCGGGCCGGGCTGCCCACACTACAAGAAAAGTTCTGATAGACAACGTCCCAAAATCGTCAACTAAGGGGCATTTTTCGTCGCCTATGGGCCTAACCCGACGATATGGGTTCTGTTGTCGAAACTGCGTCAGGCAAAGTCCTACGACGATTTTTTCGGTCCGTCGCGCTTGGGCGCCCTTCCGCCACGGAAAATCGGACCGTTGCCCAAGTGTTTCGGGAGCCCGTTGACCGCCGACGTCATGCAACCGACACGTGGCGGACGCCGTTAGCCGGCGGTTAACGGCGTTAACCGACTGAAACCCCGTGGTAGATGGTAGGCCCACACGAGGCATGCCACGTCTTAAGCGGGCCGGCCCATTAAGTTTGCGGGCCGGGCCAGTGACTTAGTTTGACCGGTCAACTATATAGCCGGGCTGGTCCATTAGTTACGTGGGCCGGGCCTAACCTCTAAGGTTGGCCGGTCAAAACTTTAATGGGCCGGCCCACTAAGCATGTGGGCCGGGCCGAATGCACTCGTTTGACCGGTCCAACGAGCAAAAGGGCCGGCCCACAAGACATGTGGGACCCACTTACCGGTATCGGGCCGGCCCATTTACAAAGTGGGGTCCACATTAAAGCAACGGGGCCGGCCCAAGAAGTTAGTGGGCCGGCCCAATTAGCATGTGGGTCCCACTTTCCTGCTATCGGGCCGGCCCATTTAGTACGTGGGGTCCACATTAGATCAAATGGGCTGGCCCAACAAGCCGCTGGGCGGGCCAAAGCATCGGTGGGTCCCACTTTCCGGTTAAAGGGCCGGCCCATTTAGTATGTGGGGTCCACCATATAGCAAGTGGGCCGGCCCAACAAGATAGTGGGTCGGGCCAAAACACGAGTGGGTCCCACTTTCCAGTTAAAGGGCTGGCCCATTTAGTATGTGGGGTCCACCATATAGCAAGTGGGCCGGCCCAACAAGATAGTGGGCCGGGCCAAAACACAGGTGGGTCCCACTTTCTAGTTAAAGGGCCGGCCCATTTAGTATGTGGGGTCCACCGTACAGCAAGTGGGCGGCCCAACACGCTAGTGGGCGGGCCAAAAACACAGGTGGGTCCCACTTTCCTGTCAAAGGGCCGGCCCATTTAGTATGTGGGGTCCACCATATAGCAAGTGGGCCGGCCCAACATGCTAGTGGGCCGGGCCAAAAACATAGGTGGGTCCCACTTTCGTATTAAAGGGCCGGCCCATTTAGTATGTGGGGACCACCACAAAAGCAATTGGGCTGGCCCAACTAGTTAGTGGGCCGACCCAGTAGTCGGTGGGGTCCACCTTAAAGCAAGTGGGCCGGACCAATAAAAGTGCGGGGTCCACAGTAAATCAAGTGGGCTGGCCCAATAAGTAAGTGGGCCAGCCCGTTTAGTTGCTTGTTTATATGCCGGCGTAAAAGGCGCTTTAGGATTTTGCGGGCCGGCACGTATGTGATTTCGCTTAATTGGGCCGTTTAAGGGATGGGAATTCGTGATTTAGATACGAGAATATTTACGCAGCATTGATTTACGTCGGATAGCCTCACTTACCACAAGCACCAAAGAAAAAATGCGCGAAAGAACTATAAAAACTAACTAAATATTACATCAGCTGCAAGGCTTTGAAAAAATATTACGGAACCCGAGAGAAATTGAATGGTAATTAAACCTAGCAATACAATGAAGCGATCCAGGCAATCTTTTAAGTTGTCCATGCAGGCACCTATATCCGAAACAAAGACATTACAAGTTAAGACGACAACAATGGAAACGCAAAGACAACGCAATATTGTTTGCCAAAGAATTTGGAACTCATCATTTCGTCGTTATAACAAGATCATTGTAATGCGCACAATAAGCAAACAAAGAGTGCATGCCGCATACCAACGACCAATATAACGGAGCATGTTAGAATGAAACGACGAGACTTACTACTGTCGAGTCCCATGCAAACCAACATGTTCGGGGAGTACAAAATTGGCATGAACAACATAGTAGCAGGGCTATAAATTTTGTAACAAGGACTGAGCAAGATGAAGTTATGATGGCTACATCTACAGAGCAGGGAATGTAAACCAAAAATAGAAGTTACGATGGCAAAAGCTAAAGAGGAGGGAATGTGAACCAACATGTGCCAAGTGCAATTACTCCCTCCGATTCATATTACTTGATGCTAAAATGGATGTATCTACAACTAAAATATGTCTAGATACATCTATATTAACATCAAGTAATATGGGTCGGAGGGAGTACTTCATTTTGGCCGTGAACTAAATAATACTCCTGAACTTATAGTGAAGGGGATGCAAATCAAGATGTTTCGGGATATAAACTTGTAATGAGCAACACATAGAGGATAGTTAATGCTGGAGCTTAGGATGGACCGGATACGGAATATAGTGGGATCACTCGTGAACTTGTATAAGAGGGAATGCAAACCAATATGTTCAGCTTTCCATATGTGAGCGTCATGCCAAGTCAGAGAAACAAGTCAATAATGCAGCTTTTGAAGAACAAGATGGCACGCAAAATTATTATCTAGTAGTATGACAAGTATATTTGTACTACGAGGCTAGATAGCGAGTGATAGCAGGCCAAACTAAGTCCTTACTTTGTTAGCTTACAAGGAACTAGATACAAAACAATGGCATCACCCGTAGTACGGGGAATGCAAGCCAACATGTTCATGGAGTAAAAAATTGGCACAAACAACATAGTAGCAGGCCATAATTTTTGTAACAACGGCTGAGCAAGATAAAGTTATGATGGCTAGATCTACGGAGCAGGGAATGTAAACCAAATATAGAAGTTACGATGCCAAAAGCTATAGAGCGGGGAATGCGAACCAACATGTGCAATTACTTAAAATTGGCCATGAACTAAATAATAGCGAGGATGTTACTATAATACCTATAATTTTTGTAACAACGATCGAGCAAGATAGAAGTTATGATGGCTACATCTACGGAGCAGGGAATGCAAACCAAAATGTTCAATCGCTTAAAGTTAGCAATGAAGTAGAAAATAGCAAGGTGTTACGGTCATAACTAGGAATGAACTAAAAGAGCTTCGGACAAACAAGCATCCGAACCCGAACATGGCGCTAAAACAAGGGACTTACATTAGGAGAAGCACTCGTGGGAGTCACGACAGATCTTCCTGGGGTTGATAGATCCGGTGATGAAGTACGCTACATGTGCTACTTGGGGTTGGAGAGACGGCCATTACACTTCATGGTTACTCATCTCATCTCGCAAAAACGTAACGGCGCGTCGTTAGCACAAACAGGTTCCCCCAAGATTAAACAAGAACTTGCAGGCAAGCAATAGAAAAGCGACAGTAGAAGAGTTTAGGTCGTGCACGGCGCCGGTGAAGCAGATCCGGTTAATGCACAGTGGTGTCGGTGAGCTAGATCCGATGCGGTGGACGCCGGATCCGGCGAAGCGGCTCCGGTGGGGTGGACGATACCGCAGCTGAAACGACTGCGGTAGACTGCTGGATGAGTATATGGTTTCGAGGTTCGGCGGGGATGATCCGGTCCGGTTGATGACGAGCGTCGATGAAGCGGCTCCGGCGAGACGGTCGGATGACGAGGATCGCGAGGCCTCGGGTAGGCCAGGGAAGTCCGGCGGGGATGTTTCGGTGCGGTGGCCGTGGAGGTGGGAGAGAGAGGGACTTGGGAAGTTCCGGTGGGTGGTCTCAGAGGAGAGAGTGAGGGAAATGAATTTTTTTTCGGGGGGTTTCCGGAGCTAGAGAGGTGGTGATCGAAAAAAAATGACGGGTAGACCCCCACCAACCGACTTATACATGGACATTGTTGTCATCTTTACGAGGGTAGAATGGGAAGTTAGAAGCGTGTGAAATATTTGTATTTTTCGGGCGGGAAGTTTTGCCGCTGGAATGAGATTTCGAATTTGGCCACAGTCCAAGTACTAAGTAATACAAAAATATGAGACCGTACTAGTACGGCCAAATGTCACATCAATTCATCATCACGTTGAAAATCGGTTAGCACGATCATAATTATTGGCCGTTGGCACATCAGTTCTCCAACGCTTGATCCAACGGTCAAAGTTCCTTTTTTTAAGAGAACGGTCAAAATTCATTGGATTCGCTCGGGAACTGCGCGCGCCAAAACGAGTCTGACGAAGATGTTTCTAGAGTTCTCAGAGCAAGTACAATAAGGTACACTCAGTGGCTATAAGAGATAAAATATTATATGTTTGCTTAGTTGGAGGAGAGAGATTAGGAGAGAGAAGAGAAGTGGGCTACTATCTAATAGCCAGCTCTACACGTGCTCCTAGGCACTATGTGAGACTAAAAGATGGGCCATGTATTGTTAAAGTACTCCGTACTAGACTTTTATAGTTTACTATTGTACATGCTAGCTATAAGTTGACTATAGATGATGTGGAAAATTGTTATAGCCGACTGACGAGGGATCACCTCGCCAATGCCTACGTATTGTAGACTTGGGTTTCGGGAAGAGCGACGATGGAGATTCCGGGGTCGAGATTAGGCACACGACGTACCCAGCTTCGGGTCCCCTCGGTGGAGGATCCCTACGTGCTGCTAGCAATCCTCTATATGATCATATATCTGTTTACAGGGGTGCCGCCGTAGGCGGAGCTATGTTGTCTATATTCTGTCTATCTGTTGTCTCCTCTCTATCGGGTACCCTGGCTAGCTTTATATATGCAACCAGCCTAGGGTTTTACAAGAGTCCTAGTTGACTACTTCTTCGGGTTGCCTTGTTGGGCCTTCTCCATATTTGGTCTTCTCCATATTGGGCCGAGCCAGGTATACTAATAATGGGTACCCGAAGGGTATGCCCATGTCAGTAGCCCCCGAGTTTATAGGGAAGTCGAAGACTTGCGTAGAAACTCCAAGCATAACCATCTCCGAAGTCGAAGAAATACAAGGCGAGGTCCATGTCGTAGATCATGTGTAGCGTAGATGATGTCTCGAAATTATTTTCTATCGGGTGCGCGGCAGCGCTCCGATGGGAGTAGCCCCGAGTCTATGGGCAAGTGCTTGCACTTGGGCATAGACTCAAGTTGTACTACTCGATGAAGAACTTAACTATATTTCTGAAGGACTTGATGAAATCCATGTGCTCCCGATGGGAGTAGGCTCCATTCGAGTCGTAGAATCGAGTTGAGTCTACAAACCTATGTTGTCGAAGTTATTTTTCTATCGGGTGCGCGACCAGCGCTCCCGATGGGAGTAGCCCCCGAGGCTACAACCAAGTGTTTGCACTTGGGTGTAGGCTCAACTTGCTTGTAATTGACTCCACAATTTTTCCTCTTTCTTATCGGGAGGGTGAACAATACTCTCGATAAGAGTAGCCACGAGCCTATGAGAAGGTGCTTGCACCTAGACATATGCTCAAGTTGTACTACTCGATAAACAACTTGGCGAAGCCCCTCTTTTTATCGACTCCATGACGTTGCTATTTTTATTTGACATCCATATCTATATTGTACAGGGATAATGGTAATTGGGGCTAGTTCATCTGACGGATCAGGTACTAGTTAACTGCTCTAGTGGCAATCCGCAAAAACCTACTTCAAGATCACGTCCCTGGACATGATCCCGGGATATCGGTGTAAACTTCGACGAGGTGCCGCTTAAGGTCTTACCATTACTGTCGAGTCCCGGTCATATTTATCGGGTACCTAACGCGTCCGTTAGGATTTTTCTTCGTATCCGTTGATACGGAAAAAAGTAGCGAGCGCAGTCTTTGGCGATGCCACGCCCGGCAGAACGGATCTGGGGTCTTACCTTCGCAAATTTGCGGCATTCAGAAATTGATCGCAACTTTGGCGTTCTGAGAATATATTGTCGAGTGCCTTGTTCGGCTGATGCAATGACCCATTTTGCGGGTTCTTCTATATTTTTCTCTCGGGCTTGATGAGACAGCCGAATATATTGGTGCTTCTATATTGTCGTCAAGCACATCGCCGATGCTCTTGCTCAGAACAAATGACGAGTCAATGGACCCGAAGATTTGTCCATCCTCTTTTTTTTTTCTCCCCTTTTTTTTCTACTCCTCTTTTTTTTTTTTTTTTGGTTTCTCCTTGATGATAATTTCGTCGAGTTCCTCCCTCAGGAAAATTTCTTCGGGTCCTCCTTGAGGACAATTCTTCGGGTCCTCTTTGAGGACAATTTCTTCGGCACCTCCTTGAGTATAATTCTTCGGCACCTCCTTGAGGATAATTCTTCGGCACCTCCTTGAGTATAATTCTTCGGCACCTCCTTGAGTATAATTCTTCGGCACCTACTTGAGGATAATTCTTCGGCACCTCCTTGAGGATAATTCTTCGGCACCTCCTTGAGGATAGATCTTCTTGACCTCCTTGAGGATAATTTTTCGGGATCTTCTCATTTTTTTTTTTGAAGACAATTTCATCGAGTTCTCCCTGTAGACAATTTCGTCGGGTTCTCTCTTATATACTTTGAATTTTGCTTTCTCCTGCACAAATAAACAAACTTTTTCTATCTTTCCCTTGACTCTATTTTTCGCATGCAGTGTCAGATGCTCAGATTCGATGATATGTAAAGTGAATATATGTCGCGCAGCCCCCAAATGTCGGGTGCGACGAAAGTAAACGATAATCGACTTTGTGCAAAATAAAAGAACACTTAGCTTTTTGAACATGACGAAGTCGATGCATGATGAAGTCTTCGAGTGTAGATAAAAAATCTAGCCAAAGTAGAAACCACCAAATAGCAAAAGTGGATACCACCAAATTGTTGATGAAGAGATAGCCGAGCCCCCGAGCACTGCTGGGGTGATGTCATGATTGTTGCTTAGACGCCGTGTCGCAGTTGTTACTCGGGGTGAAGTCGTTTTCGAGCCCCCGAGTATTATCCGTGTCGCCGAAAGAAGGCCATTAAAGATGAAATACTGAAGATGAAGTCCGAGACGAAGTACTTGAGATGAATCCATATTAAAGATTACACCATCATATATTGAAGATGAATCCGCCGATATCATAGAGGATGAATCCATTGACCCGAAGAATCCAGTAATAACCATAAAAGATGAATCCGTTGATATCATAGAGGATGAATCCATTGAGCCGGAGAAAATAGTTCCAGTAATAACCATAGAAGATGAATCCATTGACCCGAAAATGCGTCGGGTAATATTGTATAAGTGAACCAATAATAACCCAAAGAAAACCAATCCAGTAATCCAGAGAGAATAAATCCACTGAGCCGAAGAAGATAAATCCACTAAGTCGAAGAAAATAATTCCACTGAGCCGAACAAAATAATTTCACTGAGCCGGAGAAGATATATCCAGAGCCGAAAAAAAAAAAATTCACCAAGTAACCAAGTATATTTGTGGTAAAGAAGTAATGGCGCAGCCCCCAGTGTTTGGATGAATTTGTTGTAATAATGCAATGGCGAAAGTAAATAATAATTAACACTCGGGAAAGGAACACTTAGCTTTTTGATCAGGTGTGACGGAGTCAACGTGGAAGTAGGTTGTCCGGCAGACGCAATCGAAGAAGTAGACGCAACCGATGCAGCGGAGCCGTACGCTATTTAACCGCAATTATTCGACAAGGTGGAAATAGTCGGCATGGAGGATAGAATCGTCGAGTTCGCGGCGGGCGAGCCCCCGGCGAGGCGAGTGCGTGTTGTCGGGTTTACAGCGGACGAGCCCCCGAGCGTGGCGACTGTGCGCGGCGAAGCAGTCGAAGCTTGTACCGATCTGCAGTTATATCACTGCGCAAAAAATTGTGCGCAAATAACAGCCCAAGCCGAAAAATATTTGAATGAATAAATTTGTGAAAAATAATTAACTGAAAATATAGCACCTGATTTCTTGTGTCGGATAACGAATTTGTGCCGACGGGTGTGCGATGGCGAGCCGCGGCTATTGATATTATAGAAGGCGGCGACCAGCTCTTGCCGGTTTGCTGTTTTGTTCTTTGAAGTTTGATTCGAGAAGTATGATCCAACGGATGAATTTAACTGGTAGCTAGATCAACTCAGACGCTTGGGACATGAATTTGACCATCGGCTGGTTCGTTTCTCCCCTTTTCTTCTTCCAAAACCGCATCAAGTAAAAGCTTCAGGTGAAACATATCATTAACTTTCTTGGTACTTGTTCCGATACGCTGCTTCCACTTTCCTTTCTTTCAATTGCCTTTCCTTTTTAGTGGGATTTGGCCCGGTTGTAGTTGCTTCTTCACGATTCTTCTCTCTGGATGGTCTTGAACTGGTTCTATCTCATGGCCCCGGACTGAATAGTATATGTTGGTCACACGATTCTTCTCTCTGGATACTGTCATGATTGTCTTGTCTCGATTTCTGTGACGCATTACGATGAAACTTTGACTGTTCCTGCCTCCGTAGATGATAAAGTCGACCGCTTCTTCTTCTTTTTTCTTTCAAAATTTCTTCCGGCGACGCTGCTTTTGGCGATTTGGTCCGTGTTTTTGGGAAACTGCTTCTTTGGCGCGATGTAGAAAAATACTCCGATCGTAGCACGCTGCTGATGACAAAATTACGTGAAGAGGATGGATTGATCCGCGCTCGGGTGCGCGAAAAAATATCCGGATCGGCCGCCAAACGTAGTAGTTAATGATAAACTCGAAAATTTTCTTTCCGGATGCGATCTAAACGTTGTTGATGATGATGGATCCCGCCCGGATGACGAAATCCAGTCATCGCGATTCCCACAGACGGCACCAATTGACGAGGGATCACCTCGCCAATGCCTACGTATTGTAGACTTGGGTTTCGGGAAGAGCGACGATGGAGATTCCGGGGTCGAGATTAGGCACACGACGTACCCAGCTTCGGGTCCCCTCGGTGGAGGATCCCTACGTGCTGCTAGCAATCCTCTATATGATCATATATCTGTTTACAGGGTGCCGCCGTAGGCGGAGCTATGTTGTCTATATTCTGTCTATCTGTTGTCTCCTCTCTATCGGGTACCCTGGCTAGCTTTATATATGCAACCAGCCTAGGGTTTTACAAGAGTCCTAGTTGACTACTTCTTCGGGTTGCCTTGTTGGGCCTTCTCCATATTTGGTCTTCTCCATATTGGGCCGAGCCAGGTATACTAATAATGGGTACCCGAAGGGTATGCCCATGTCACCGACTGCCGGCTACACTATTGTTCTTGCTCTCACGGACGCGCCTTGGCGATACATTTCTCCTATAAATGTTCAAAGACTACCCGGCCATGCAAGGGGCTTGAGAGGGGCAAATGAATCTGGTTCACACGTCTGGCACTGCACAGTAACTTTTCCCTCCCACTTTCCACCACAGCCGTCGGATGCAGTGGTTTCTTTTTCCACCCGTTGCTGCTTGTTAGCTGTCAATGACGCCTGGGCCCAATTTTGTGCGGGGCCGGCAGCTAGAGGCAGCAGCGGACGCTCGTCCGCGTCGCTCTCTTCGGGCGTGGTTGCGTGAATGGTGAAAACCTAGACCACCACACGATTGGTTCCCAGTCCCCCTCCCGTCCCCCAATCCCTACGCGCGGCGGCGCATCTGGAGGAACCGGCCGGAGAAGGAGAGGTCAGCCCGAGTGATGGAGGTGCCTGCAGGGGGTCACCACGGCTTGGGCGTCCGATTCGGGTGGTGGCGTCGGTGGCGGCGGGTGGAGGTGAGGCGGGAGCGGCCGGAGGCGGGATCGCGCGGGGCCGATCCACGGCGGCGGCGACTGGAGGCGCCGGGCACGGCCGGAGACGGGCCGGCGCCGGGTGGATCTGCTCCAGCGACGACCAGAGGCGACGAGCTCGCGCGGGGCGGATCCGCGGCGATGGCGACCGGAGGCGCCGGAGGCGCCGGGCGCGGCCGAAGATGGGCCGGCGCAGGGCGGATCCGCTCCGGCGACGGGCGCGGTCGGAGACGGGCCAGCCGGAGGTGGAGGAGCAGCGAGGCGCACGGTGGTTGGCGGTTGCGACGCCCACTCCTCTCCTCGTCCCCGTCCTCTCCTCTTCCTCCGCCCTCGAGGTCGTCTTCCGGCGGAGCGACGGCAGGGAGCACAAGGGCGGCGGCGGCGGCAGCTGGTCGGTCTCCTCGACCCAGCGGCGGCCCATCTGGAGGAACTGCGGGAGCTCCGGCGGTGACGGTTGGACTGAAACAGCGCGGCCACGCCATGCCTGATGGAGGTGGCTTGGTGGCGAAGGATTTGGCCGGTGAAGTGGTCGCATCCTCTCATACATCTGTCTTGAGCTCAGGTGCTAATGGTGATGCAACTGCAGAGGTGTTAGTGGAGTCACTAATAGCTCCCCTGCAAGGTAATCTTCTTTCACCCCCCTCACCGTCTACTCTGCTGGCTGCGAGTCACATCCTCCCTGTTATGGAGGGCGGCCGATAGCTACACCTGACGGCAGCATCAGTTGTATCTTGGATGGACTCATTTGATTTTATTCGGTTACTGCCTGATTCGCATGGAAGCTGAGTAGTATGTTCTGTGGCATCCAGAGCTCGTGAAGCCATCAACTAAGTTATGCACTTTCTGCTGTCACAGGCTTGTTCACGAACGAGGATTGAAGCAGTAGGTTAGGGCCCTTTCTTCTCTTCTAATGAAATCAAGCGAGGAAAAAGTGAGCTTTCTTTGTTTGTGGCCCTATCCAGCCTTCCTTTGCATGTGCACATCGCCATCCTTTCCCTCCCTGCTCGAGCCCCTCAATCTGATTCTCTCCTCTTCAAATTTATTTTTCATTTGCAGATAGGGTTTGGGTGTATAGAATTTTTTTCAGCAATGTGATAGAAGGCAGAATTCATGCTCAAAGTGTCCATGGTTACTGCAGGTATACACACCCTTCCCTTCACACCTTTCTTTCCCTTCCCTCTTATCATGTAATCTTTTATCTCCACTCGATATGCCTCTCTTCTTACTTTCACTCTAGATTGAACTAATTGTGGTACAATACTGTTAGAGCATAATTTGCTATAAAATGTGTAATATTTTTATGCAGCATTAGGACCATCCACGACAAGTCGAATGACACGGCTCTATATGGTCTTTGAGGTGGACAGACTGATTCTACCTTGTCATGGTATCATTATAACTTTATAAGCCGCTCTAATGTTTACACGGATGCACATGGTTTGCCAATTTGTTCAATGTGTCTGATACTTCGATTGGTGGTCTTTTTAGGGCGTGTCGCAGAGAGAGCGTTTCAGAATTACGGTGCTTATCATGTATTGAGTGATAACTGACCATTGATGGTGCATAACATTCAACGAGTGGTGGAAATGAGGGTGATGCATATTAGTTCCCTAGGTGTCCAAGTACATGAGCTGATCCAAGGTAACCTTCTTTTCTTAATTGTTCTTTCATGAGTTTATCTATTTTATGTTTCTGAATTTTGTTGTCCGCTTGTTTTTTTTTCCTGTAAAGCATTTTTTTTTGCGAGGGGCTGTAAAGCATTATTTATCTGTAAGAGGTGCAACTATATTTAGATTGTAGATCAGCGAAGTGCTATTCACGTCTGGAGCTTATACACTATAGCTAATTCGGCTATGGGAAATATATTGTTTACTCTTAATACATGGTGCTGTATTTTTTCACTTATGTTTTTACTGTAGGCAAAACTGCAATAGATATATTTCTTGATTGGTCTCATATTGTTGCGGATTGCCTTTTCGATTCTTTTCTTTCCACAACAGATCAATTTATGTAAGTCGTTAGCATTTTGTCCTAGATTTTTTTTCCATTTCACAATTTGTTTTTAGTTTTGTAACATTTCATGCGAAGATGGCACAAGTACCCTGGCTCTTCCTTGATGTGGTAGGTCAGTAGTTGAGACATTGTGACTTCAGAGTACAAGTACGCCTCATATGTTTGTTGTTACATGTCTATACAGTGAACTTAAACAGCATGCTCTCGTGATTTGTTATATGCCAACTGAAGAATATATGTTCTATTTCACTGACGAATATATATGCACATTATAGTTTAATTATTAGGGACATGCTAATTTCTGGACAAGCTCAGTTATTTGAACTACACAATGTTTACTTAAAAGTTAGCATATAACTTACTTATTTTTGATGAATATTTATATTGCCTGACTCAATGTAAGATTTAGTTTATACCTTAGTTGAATTTAGTTACTCTATGTACCATTGATATCTTCTTTCACCGACTTGACAGCTTATTTACGATATATAAGCTGCCCCATATGATTCAAATTTACCCTTCTGCTACAAAATATATGTGCTGACGTTTTTATTTTACTTGGATGCTTTGCAGATGCTGAGCTAAGACCTTGTTTGGGTTTGGTTGGTAGGAGATCCTTGCACTTATTTAGTTATTTGTTTGTTGTTCTCAGATTTGTATCTACTGACGAGAAAAGGTAAGCAAGTAATATTTTACAGGTAAGCAATTGGTTTGATCGTGTTGGGAAAGTATTGGTCAAAAAGAATATGAATGACAACACAAGAAAAGGTGACCATGACATGGAGAAACACATTTTTCAAGTCTGCCTACTTGGCGAGCGCAACGGCAGCCGTACCGCCATCGCCTGACACCCTCAATATTGGTTGGATATGCTCTATGTAGAGGTCTCTCAAGAAGTAGTATGTCGCTGATGGTGTTCATGAAGTGACTCCTAATAATGAGCAAGACGGCAAATCTGATCTCAGGTAACTAGAGGTGTAAAGTTCTGACGGTTCAGTTTGTAGCTGCCTCGTTTGTTAGAACTTAACTACGCTTCTATCTGATCTACTATGTATTTTTTCCGTAGAGAAGCTGAATAACAAAGGAGCAAGTGGAGAAGGTTCTCTATTTACCACCAAAGGGAATCAATGATATGTTATTGAAGGTGATTTTTATTAACTCGGGCAGAAATGATTGGTGTTCCTGTTAATATGATTTTGTATATTGTTATCCAGCACTCCTGCATAAACTATTTATGTATTTGGTTGAAATGGTCCAAGTTAATATTGTTTTGTTTAGCTGCTGGTACCTTTGGTTGGGTGATGCATACAGAAGCTCTAATCTATTTTATAGTCTTTTTGATTCAGCAATAAATTGCTTCAACTATGCATCTGAACCTGATGATCATATATATTTGTCGCATATATTTCCCTCTTTTTTTCAGGTTGTAGCAATTGATATACAGTCTAGCCTGCAGTGATTTGTCTTCCCATGTCTTTGTAATCTCAATTTTGTAAAGTAGTGTCCATCCTGGTTCTGGTAAGCTTATTTGGGCAATTATGTACTGTGAATTATATTCGGAGGCTATCAATCAGGCATATAGGATACCTTTTTCTTCTGGTATGATCCAAAATGTAAAAATAACATGAATAGAAAAACTGACCACTTACAATCATGTATTTGAGAATCTAAGATGCATCTCTTCTTCCATTTATCCAATGATGGGGCAACTTTTTTACTCTCTGAATTACTCTGAAGATTTTGAGTTGCTGGTACTATATAGGACCTGATTTGGTATTTCTCTGTGTAGGGCTTGCATCCTGTGAAGGTGGAGCTGGCGTCGGAGTAGGCGTAGCTATACACCACCTCTCGGGTTGAGTGTGGCTGCTCACTCGAAATCAGGACGACGCGGCCTGCGACGCAAGCAACAAAGGAATGTTGAATCCACTGATCCATTTTGTACGAGTTGCTTTAAGTGCCTTACTTTGTCTCAGCATATCCACTGATCCTTCGGGCCTTTTAGCGCATACTCTTTAATTTATGATTTTACTTGAGGAGGTCAATGCACATATTCTTTAGTTTATAACATTATTTGAACCACCACTAGAAGGAATCATCATAATTAAATTATTCTCTGCTCTATGAACTTCAAGTCCCATTTATTTGAACACGTGCCTGGTATTATGGGTTTCAGAGAACGACCTATGATCTTGGAATTGTCCATTCGGTGCTATGAAGGTATCAGGTGCTCAGTTGGAGGTACATATTCAAGGTTGAGGCTGATATGCACAATGTAGCAAGGTACGTTTTAGTTTACAATACAATACATTCATGTTTGTTTTCTTGATGTAGTTCTGCTTATTTCAATAGTATGTTTTGCTTTCCTTATCCTTTTGTTTTGGTACAATATGGCATCTGTTTTGAGTTAGTCTGTCTTAAATTAAAGTGGCTAGGAGCTTAGGAGATGCTTAACTTGAGCGTATTTGCCCAAAGAATGTTACTTTTCTTATCTGCCTAAACACCATGTGAGCTCCTCCTAAACCTGGTTTCTTTGTTTCCCATGAAGGCCTGTACAGCTCTATTGTATTCTTGCTTTCATCTAAGTTTCTGGTTCATTATGAAAGCATCCTGAGACAACTTTGTGGACTAAAATAATTAGGCAACCTGAGACACTGGTTCACTTTATTCTTTTGCTTTCCTATAGATTTAACTGGTTGATAGCCACTAGAAAAAATATAAAAATTCAGAAATTCTACAGTCTTGATTTCAAGATTTGAAGTGGACTAGCTGTCTTGAAGTGTTTCATATAATTGGAACCTTTTTTTGCGGGGCATATAATTGGAACCTGAATTGTGTAAAAACTGAATTTTATTAAAAAGGAAACTTATCTTTGCAGTCCCCTTTGTTTGTATTAAGATTTTGATTCATATAATCAGAACATATAAAAATTTCCACAGTTTTGAGGTGAATTAGCTGTCGATATGCTTTTTGTGAGAACTATGTCCATCTGCTCAAGATGATATGATATGCAGCAATCATACAATTCAGGTTTGGAAAGATTAGGAATGAAAATAGAAGGGGCCATACACATACAAGATCATTCAAAGCTGTGCTGAATGAAATCATAATCGGGAAGACATTGAACTGAAATCATGTTCTTGTTTAGTTATGCCATAGATTTGTTTGGTCTGATTGTAGATGACGCCCTTTAACTTGGCACTACCTATTTAGAAGTGGTCACGGGAAGTTTCTTCCCTGCACGCAATAAGATTAAAAAATGACCAATTAGTTTACTTGTTTCTTGCTGTCATTTTAATTGAGGTGATGCTTAAATAATCTGGGATTTTTACGATGGATAGTGGTTTATCTACAAATCTAATAGTTTGATAGGCCTCTGCCCATTATGATGATAGGTGCCTGAAATGGTTCAAACTTACATCAAATGAGGCATACATGAGGCTGTTTGATGGGTTCCAATGGTTCATGTTGTCCTGCATTAGGTTTCATTGTGTTGGGAGGAGGTGCAGTGATTTTGCCGCAGTTTTTTCTACCTAAAATACTTCTTCAGCACCGTTATTTCATCGTGTTAATTTCTTTGCAATCTGAATTTTGTACAGGTAGTGTCGATCCTGGTTCTGGGAATTGATTTGGGCAACTTTTGGAGTTTGGTTCTCATATATTGGTCCTGAAAGATATTTTTTGCAAGTGGCCAATTGATTTTACGCGTATTTGAAAGCCAAGCCCGGTATGTCTCGGGCTCTTCTTTTCTATTCTGCATTTCTTCAGAAAAATATATTACTCTCTGGGCTTGATGATTTTGGTAACAAGTGTTTAATATGCTAGGATTTGGTACAAAATTAAATTTTAGTGTGTTCTCGAGTAGTCGAGTAGCTGCTTGTCTGTTATTTACTTCTTATTTTAGTTTATAGTTTTTTATGCTTCATTTTCCCGGTGATGTGCAAGAAGTTTAATTTATGCCAGAAGCTGTATATGAGTCCCTGCACATCCATTCTCATTAAGAAAATAATATTTACACTCTACTATGTATGCATGAGCTACTATTATAGAGCTCTTATTGCCAAACAGGTCCATCAATGGACACCAAGTGCACACCACTTGGCATGCCAGCTAATTTGTTGCTTTTAGGATGTTACATGTGCTGTAGGTGGCTTAATACGGATACAAATAATATTGTTCTTTTTTACTCATGAACAACAAGTACTCAGTTTTTCAGTGTGCCTGTAACCCAGTTCGGCAACAACAAGAGCACATGGTATTTGCTCTGTCAGTATATCAAAATTTAATTATGTTTATAGGTGTGCTTGCTATGCAATAATCAGAGCCGGAATTAGTGAGTGGGGCTTTTAACATGATTCTGTGTTGCATCTAGCTCCACAAGCCACCTTAAACATCCTTTTAAGACCTGATTGTGTATGACTGATTATGCCAAGGTCTTTAATCTACCTTTTGTTCACTCGATAGATGTTTTCTAGGATACTCAATCTCTGCATGTGTTATATGCGTCAGCCAACTTTGTGTCCGCTGATGACCGGTACCTCCGCGGCATTAGCTAATTTTCCAGCGTACAGATTTTAGTAGAAAAAACGAATGTTGTTATGAAAGATTTTTCAGACCAGAAAATACATAAGAGCCCGCGAGAGCAAGGGGAACCAGTATGCATCTTGTTTGGAATGCATTTGGCCAGCTGCCATGGATGTGGTATGTTGGCATTACAAAAAAAATCAATTTTCTTCATGTTGGGTAGTGTGCTGTATAACACCTCGGCTTGCTTATTTCTTCATGTTGTGTAGTGCTACAAAGGAAAATGATCAATTAGTGTACTTGTTTCTTTCTGTCATTTAATTGAGGTGATGCTTAAATTATTTGGCACTGTTTGAAATACTACAGAAATAGATGCATGTATATTTTCCTTTGCAGCCCTTGCATTTATGATACACAACATGTTGTATTTTCCGTAGATAAACCACATTTATTTGTCTACTTCACCGTTTGATTTACACTTATTCACAACACAGTACACTTGTTTACTTTACCATGTGATTTCCGGTGAGCTTCACACTGACATCCATAGTTGATTCTGTTCCCTGTAGAAAATTCATAGTAGCTATGCTTTGTTATGTTAATGGATTTGACAAAGATAATGATGACCCAAGCATATTTTATTTCATAGCTGTGGAACTCTGAGCAAGGTGCAGTTCCCCTCCAAGTTACCCTCCAAGTGTGTAGCATGTGATTCGCCATGTTGAGGAATGCTGCATTTACTTGCATATAATCCTCCCTTTTTTTTGTAAAATTAGAGCTTAAATCAGCTAGCCAGTAGCAACTAAATGCCTAGGTAGGTTGAGATGTTGATGGAGCTGATAAGCTCTATTACTTTATGAATTAATGATTGTTGGTATCACTAGGATAGTAGTTAATGAATCTTGAAATCATGTCTCGCTATGCATAATTTTGCTGATTGGTTGCTGTTTTGAGTACAAGAAAATAAAGATCCGGGGCACTGAAAGCATCCTTATTTGTAGTTGAACTGGATGACCACTTCTGATGTTGTTTTGCAATCATGATATGTTCTAAATTACTATTGGAAGGGTGGTGATGATGTCGCTCTCTAGACAGCCTGGCAGAAGATTAAGTGATCGATTACCTGAAGTCGTTTTATCGTGTAGCTTACTAATAATCTAAGACATCTCTATTGTTTGGTTCATTGTAATCTGGTATACTGTTGCAGTAGAGCTTTATGATGACATTATTGTCACTTTACTTGCAATATAGTATTATTGATGCTTAAAATTTACATTATTTCTGGGTATTTCCTTGCTATTCGTCTAAATAATGTACCTTCAAAATACTTACTATGATCCATAGTAGATATCGCTGATTCACTCTAGCTCTTACAAACTGGTTGACACTTCATATGAATCGAAGAGAGTGGTCTATGAAAACACAAATGCTTCCTTAGAGCTAAGGTCATATATAACACCATGGATCAGGCTTTAGGTACTGTCCCTCGAATTTCCCCCTGCATTTCTTTTGGCGGGTGCTTACCTACAGAAATATGGGGCCTTAAGTTGTTCTTGTGAACTGCGGTACAATTATTCTTTGTTTGTATTTGTTTTGTTGCCTCGCTCGGGTTAATTGCAATTGTTGCAAAAACTAACCAAAATTCGACTTACAATAGCTGCATAAGGGGTTGGAAGAGGAAGAGGACGATGTAGGAGGAGTGGAAGGAGGCGTCAAATTGGGGGATGATGGAGAGAGAAGTTGTTTATACTAAAATAAGCTAAACTTATAATTTAAATTTTGATTTGATTCTGCCATTTGCGCGATAGCGCAACCGGTCATCTAGTTGAATCCCCTGGTAGCTCATAGAAATCCGGACGTGATAGCCCTATTAGACAGAAGGCTTTTTCAAGATAATTGCCAGTATCCCGAATTCCGTCTTTTTGAAGTGGTTACTAGGACACATAAAATGCGCACACAGCGGCTTCACGTCGATTTTTGGCTCCAGTTCGCTCGGCCAAGCCAGCGCTTAAATGCGCGGGCACGCGGAGTCATGCGGTGATGGCCAAGACTGGCGCGCGCGTGTGCCCGATCCGCCAAACGCGCGAAGCGGAAAAACATTTAGCACATAAAATGACGCGTCCTAGACCTAAAAACATTTTTCCCTCCATTTATTGAGCCAAGAGAAAGTGTGGCCCCGAGTTCAAATCCGGCCGGTTTCCGGCGGATTCGGCGGGACACCGCGGGGAAGCGGGAGGGATTCCTGCGATGGCTACCGCGCGCATAAGGCATGTGATAGGTGGGTGCGTAGAGGTATCCTACCGCTGCGCGGAGGTCTCGCAATGCTAAAATACGCACCATGTAGCTCCTTCACAAAAAAAGCCCTTCCTGCACCCCGAAAATGGAAAACCGTCGTCTCCGTGGTTCGGATTGAAATCCGCGACGGGGGCCTTGCTTCCCATCCTAAGGTCCACGCACGTGCCAAATATGGTCCCTGTCTCCGACAAACTATGTGGTGAAACGGAGCCGTTTCCTACTCATTTCCCCTAAAAGCCATAGAACTCGGACGTTGATAGCCCTATTCATCGTGAAGGGTTTCAGATAATTGCCGTTATCCCAATTCCGTCTTTGAGAGTGGTTACTAGGACACATGAAATGACGCCACGCGGCTCGGCTCGATTTTTTTGGCTCCGTTACTTTGCCAAGCTCCGCGCAAAACGGGCCGGCCCAACGGACTATGCGGTATGGCCGCGCCGGGCGCGCGTGCACCCGTGACGCCAACGCGCAGCGAGACTGAAAACATTTAGCACATAAAATGTACGCGTCCCAGACCTAAAAACATTTTTCCCTCCATTTATTGAGCCAAGGAAAGTGTGGCCCCGGCTCAAAATGCGGTCGGTTTCCGGCGGATTCGGCGGGACACCGCGGGAAGCGGAGGGATTCCCGGATGGCTACCGCGCGCATACGGCGTATGTGACTAGGTGGTGCGTAGGAGGTATCCTACCAGCTGCGCGGAGGTTCCGCGCAGTCACTAGCGAAAATGCGCACCATGTAGCTCCTTCACAAAGAGAAGCCCTTCCGGCACCTCTCGAAAATGGAAAAACCGTCGCCCGTGGTTCGGATTGGAAATCCGCTGACGTGGAGCCCTTGCTTCCCATCCTAAGGTCCACGCACGTGCCAGCCATGGCCTCGTTCCGGCAAACTATGTGGTGAAACGGGCCGTTTCCTACTCATTTCCCCTAAAAGCCATAGAACTCCGGACGTGATAGCCCTATTTGTGAGAGGGTTTTCAAGATAATTGCCGTATCCCAATCCTGTGCTCTTTGAAGTGGTTACTAGGACACATGAAATGACCGCCACGCGGTTCGCCGATTTTTGGCTCCGTTTACTTTGCCAACTGCGTAAAAACGGGCCGCCGGGACATGCGGTATGGCCGATTCCGGGGCGCGCGCGTGCACCCGTCCGCCAACACGCGAAACGGAAAACATTTAGCACATGAAATGACGTTGCCCTGACCTAAAACATTTTCCCTCCATTTATTGAGCCAAGGAAAGTGTGGCCCCGGTTCAAACTGGCCGGGTTTCCGGCGGAGTCGGCGGGACACCGCAAGAAGCGGGAGGGGGATTCCCCCGGATGGATGGCTACCGCGCGCATACGGCATGTGATAGGTGGTGGCCGTAGGAGGTATCCTATCGGCTAGCGCGGAGTGTCTCGTGCAATACTAAAGTGCGCGCCATGTTGCTCCTTCACAAAAAGCCCTTCACGGCACCCCGAAAATGGAGAAAACAGTCGTCCCCTGGTTCGGGATTGGAAATCCGCAATAGGGCCTTGCTTCCCCATCCTAGGGTCTCACGCACGTGCCAAATATGGCCTCGTTCCGACAAACTATGTGGTGAAACGGGCCGTTTCCTAATCATTTCCCCTAAAACCATAGAACTCACGGACGTGATAGCCCTATCCGTGAAGGGTTTTTTCTTCAAGATAATTGCCGTATCCCAATTCCGTCTTTTGAAGTGGTTACTAGGACACATAAAATGACGCCACGCGGCTCCGCTCGATTTTTCGGTTCCGTTTAATTTGCCAACTACGCAAAACGGGGCCGCCGGGACATGCGGTATGGCCGTACCGGCGCGCGTGCACTCCGTCCACCAACGCGCGAAACGGAGAACATTTAGCACATAAAATGACGCGTCCTAGACCTAAAACATTTTTCCCTCCATTTATTGAGCCAAGGAGTGTGGCCCCGGCTCAAATCCGAGTCAGTTTCCGTCGGATTCGTGCGGCGACTCGCAGGTAGCTGGGAGTGGATTCCCTAGATGGCTACCGCGCGCATACGGCATGTGATAGGTGGTGCGTAGGAGGTATCCTACCGCTGCGCTGAGGTCTCGCGCAACACTAAAATGCGCACCATGTAGCTCCTTTCATCAAAAAAAAAAGCCCTTCCGGCACCCCGAAAATGGAAACCGTCGCCCGTGGTTCGGATTGGAAATCCGCGATAGTGGGCCTGCTTCCCATCCTAAGGTCCACGCACGTGCCAAATGGCCTCGTTAGACAAACTATGTGGTGAAACGCTGGACGCACGTGCCAAATATGGCCCCGTTCACAAACTATGTGGTGAAACGGGCCGTTTCCTACTCATTTCCCCTAAAAGCCATAGAACTCCGGACGTGATAGGCCCTATTCGTGAAGGGTTCAAAATAATTGCCGTATCCCAATCCGTCTTTTGAAGTGGTTACTAGGACACATAAAATGACGCCACGCTGCTCCGCCGGGGATTTTTTGGCTCCGCCTTTACTGGCCAACCGGCAGAAAACGGGGCCAGCCGGTTGACATGCGGCATGGTCGTGAATCGGCGCTACAAGGCACCCGTCCGGCTCAACGCGTTACGAACGGAAAACGATGTAGCGGCAGTAAAATGACGCCTGCCCTATGGCCAGAAAACATTTTTCCATCCATTGTTGAGCCGAGGAAAGTGGCGGCCCCAAGCCTCGAATCCGCACAGCTCTGCCAAGTGATTTCAGCGTGGACACCGCGTAGAAGCGGGAGGGATTCCCGTGATGGCTCACCGCGCACGATAGCGGCTTGTGATAGGTGGTGTGTAGGGAGGTCCTGGTCACAAGGCTGAGGTCTCGCGCAATACTAAAATGCGCATCATGTGTAGCTCCTTCACAAAAAGCCCTTCCTACACTCGAAAATGGAAAAACCGTCGCCCTTGGTTCGGATTGCAACCGACAGCTCGCTCCATCCTAAGGTCCACGCAGACGCGGCTACCATGGCCTCGGTTCGACAACCATGTGGTGAAACGGGCCGTTTCCTACTCATTTCCTCAAAAGCCATAGAACTCCGGACGTGATAGCCCTACTCGTGAAGGGTTTTTCAAGATAATTGCCGTATCCCACCCGTATTTCGGGAAGTGGTTACTAGGACACATAAATGAGCCACGCGGCTCCGCTCGATTTTGGCTCCGTTCATTTTGGCTAACCGCGCAAAACGGGACGCCGGGAGCCATGCGGTATGGCCGCATCGGGCGCTCGCGCGTGCACTCCGTCCGCCAACGCGCGAAACGGAAAACATTTAGCAGATAAAATGACGCGTCCTAGACCTAAAACATTTTTCTCCTCCATTTATTGAGCCAAGGAAAGTGTGGCCCCAAATTAAACTTCGGCCGGCCGGATTCGCGGACACCCCAGAAGCGGAGGGATTCCTGTGATGGCTACCGCGCGCATACGGCATGTGATAGGTGGTGCGTAGGAGGTATCCTATCACACGGAGAGGTCTCGCTGCCATACGAAAATACGCACTTACAGTTCTTCGGGAAAAAAAGCCCTTCCGGCACCCCAAAATGAAAAAACCGTCGTCTATGGTTCGGATTGAAATCCGCGATAGGGGCCTTGTTTCCCATCCTGCTGTCCACGCACGGTTAAATATGGCCTCGTTCCGACAACCATGTGGTGAAACGGCCGCTTCCTACTCATTTCCCTAAAAGCCATAGAACTCCTGAATTTAGATAGCCCTATTCGTGAAGGGTTTTT
>NW_025901314.1:0-18567 GCF_022539505.1 Lolium rigidum
TTGTAACATCCCAAGAATTTCAAAATAAAACAAATGAATTTCACTAGTTCCAAATTTTGGAACCAACAAAAACTTTTATTAAATAAGAGTATGATACATAGTGATCTTGCTTAATTCTTGTGTTATTGCTATGATTGCTTGTTATTAGTATTTGAAATGATCTTAAACCCTAAACCTCACCCCTCCTATCACCATACTAGTTAAAATAAAATAAAAGGAAATTAAATAAGATAGAGGCATATGTGCCTATGGTTATATTTATAAAACCTTACCCTAAGCTTTTCTACTTTGCTTAGAGATTTGGAAAACCTTCATACACCATACCTAGTACCTATCAAACCAATTTCAAGTGGTTTCCAAAGAGAATAAAAAGAAAACTAAAAATGCCATAGAGGCATATGAGAGTAAAATAGTAAATATGAGAATTTAAGAAAACTAACCCTAGGACTTGTGTGAATGGTTGGATCACCTCCACATATCATTTCAACATTCAACAAAACCAATTGGGTCAAATCAAGTCAAATTAAAAATAAAATACCACATATGCATAAAAGCATATGTGACACATAGGCTTTTTACCAAACATTGACCTAGGTCTCTAAACCTTGACTAAATGATGGGAAACCCTCTCTAAAACTAACATAACACTAAATGGACCCTAACCCATGTCCAAGTGAAGCAAGATAAACCCTTTACAAGTTTATTAAAATTTAACACCTCATCCCTTATGTATTAAGGCCAAATTTGCAAATCTTTGAGCAAGACCAAATGAATTGGTTTCAATGCTCTTAAAATGTTACTAAACTCATAAGAACCACATTAGAGTCAACCAAAGTCAATTCAAATAAAAAGAAATCAAATGGTGAGGAATTCCCAATTTCCCTCACATACACAATATGCCAAATTGCAATTCCTTAACCTAGGCCACAATTGCTTGATCCCTTGCTTGTAAAACTCTTATATATGATAAATAAACACAATTTAATCAAAGAAACAAAAATCAATTCAAAGGAAAATTCAAAACTCACATACATATGATAATGGTCATATGTCCCAATTTTATTTTCTTCACCACTTTGCACCAATATATCTTCTGATTTCTCAACTAACCTTGATCAAACAAAGCCATGTCATCCAAGACCATATGAAAGTGAACAACTTTTATGTTGACCATCAGTGCAAATGTTGACCAGGTTGACCAGTATAGTTTTGACAAGTGGTGATGTTGAAACTATGAGAAGATGACCCCCATTTTGGAAATCTCACAAACCACCACCAAAATGACCACCACCACCACAAAACCCTTTCTCTATTTATATAAATGAGATACACCAAAAAGAATTGCAAATTTCCAAAATTTCCTTCATGCGGCCATATCATCGAACACCTTGCAGTGCAACAATTTGATTTGGACACACACCCTATTATCCTCTGGTCCAAAGCCTAAACCCCTTTCTTTTGGTGATCATCACACCCCTCTGCAACCCCTGCATCAGTGCATGTACTTGCTCATGTCGATTAAAGTGAGGGAAACACCTTTTCTTCACCATGCCGTGAGCATGCACACACACACCCAACCCTCCTCTCTGGCCACCATCTTGGCGCCTCTCCTTGTCCTGGAGCATCTATACTCCTCCAGTACATCGACGGTACACGCCCCAGCGACGCTCGACCACGCTTTTGGCCAAACAAAGCGTGCCCAGACACGCCCAGGACGTGCCAGGCACGCGGTGACCGCGCCCCGACCCAACCCGGGACGCGCCAGAGCACGCCATCGCACGGCCGCCTCAGCCCTCCCCTACCTCTCTATTTCTGCATCACGCACCCTCACCCCTCCAGCTACACCCCAGACAAGCTCACTAGCTGGCGGAGGACCCGTCGACGTCGCCATGATCACCGCTCTGCCGCCATGGTACTGCCCGCACTCGATCGTCGCCAGCACGCCCTCGTCCTTCCCCTGACGTCCCTGCACGCTCATTAGCTCCGCCTAGTCATCACCTACCTCGCGCGCCCCCTAGTTTGCCCCTTCGAGCACCGGAGACGCCATGCCGTCGACGCTCTCCCACAGCACCTCGCGGCACACCTCGACTCTATAAATAGAGCCCCTCCCAGCACGCTCTCTTCACACCACTCGACTCCCCTCTCATCACTGACCCTCCTCACCACCGTAGCTCGTCCAATTACTGCCGGAGGCGCCCCAATTGCAAGATCGGAGCCGCCGGAGCCAGGACATCGCCGCCGTTGATCCACGCCACCCCTCGCCTCGCCACTGCTACCAGAAGCGTCAGCGTCGTCAACAACCTCGTCTCGCCACCACCAGAGCCTCGCGGGAACCTTCCTCGCGTCGCCGACCCCCTACCTCGCCGGCGCAGCAAGTCCCCTCCCCCGTCGACAACGACGACTCCCAGCCGTGCGATCTCCATCTGATCCAACGGCGCACGTTGCCAGGTACCGCTTCGGCGTTTAAGAGTCACAGACAGGCAGGCCCCACCTCGTCAGGCGGCCCGCGCACATGGGCTGTGTTGCTGGGCCGTGCTACCCTGTTTCCCCCATTCAAACCATTTCGGCCCAACTTCTTCCCGCCCCCGTTTGAATTCAAATTTTGTTTAATTCTTTTTCATTTAAATTGCTATCAGATGCTTTGCTAGAAATCAAATATCTCCAAATCTACTTGGCCATTTTTAGTGAATTGCATATGGTTGGAAAGCCTGTGAAATTATCTATCCAATGCCACTGGATTCAAACCAAATAGCTGTTTGTAGAATTAAAGTAGCAAAATAAACAAGACATAGACTTTTCTGACTTCAGAATAAATCCTAAAAATCAACCATTGTGAATTTTGGAGTGAATCCAATTGCAATAATTCACATTTAACAAACTCTAATTTACTATATAAAAATATGATATATGTTCTGTACATGATCATGGGCTAGAATCAAAATATTGGCTATGTAGACAATACTAGCCCATTTAAAATATATCCAAATTTTAGAATTTAAACCAATGAGGTGTAGCACCCCATTTAAATCATTCTCACAAGTGGTGAAGTAATGTGTTGACCTTTAAATGCTTAGGCTCATACTTGCTCACTTGTAGAATTTAAACCAACATAGTTTTTAAATTGCACTAGTTATTTAAATCACATGAGATGATGAATCTCATTTAAATCCCTTTTCTCAAATACTAAGTGTGAAGTGTTGACCTTGGTCAACATGGGATCATCCCTGGTTGTTTGAGAATATTGAATCACCTCAATAGTAGTTTTTTACTAAATTAGTTACAATCATGTGTTAAATCATATGAGAGGTATTCCTCTCATTTAAATCTTGTTCTCAAATAATTCAACATGAGGTAGTGACCATGGTCTAATAATCTCATAAGGAATTATTTGGTGGCATTAAATCACTACCTTGTTAGTATTAAATTGCATGAGGTATGGAACCTCATTTAAATCATTTTCTCAAATGATAAGTATGAAGAGGTTGACTTTGGTCAACCTAGGTCATCTATTATTCATGAGAGAAATTAAATCTTAAGAAGAATTCAATGAGAGGAAATTATTTCTCCAAACCAAAGATAAACCCTACTTCCAATTTTCAATGAGAGGAAATTATTTTCCTAATGTTAAATAAAGAAACCCTAACATAATTTGAGAATAAATGTTAAGTAATGATGCTAGATCAATTGTGTGAGCCATTAAGGCTAATTAAGAATACTTAAGTGTTGTTTGGTGATTGTATCCTCGTATTCGTTTTTAGACGCTAGTACCGGAGACTATCAAGAGGAGGAGGTATTCTACCAGGAGGAAGAACCAGAAAACTTTGATCAATACACCAATCAAGGCAAGCTAACACTCTTGCAAGGTTCCCTTGTGCAAAGCTCTACAAGAGCAAGGCACCAATATTTTTACTTTATGCTTAATGCTCCTATCCCAAGTTTTTACTTTACAAGTTTTCCTAAATTTTGTTTATCAAAGTTTACCTTTTTGATTCATGTTTCACTTGGTTTAGATATAGAGTAGAACAAGAGCATCAAAGTTAGCCTAGAGCAAGACAAGCTAGTTAGCACCCCTCATGACTAGTTGCTAGTGCTAAACAAATAGAATTGACTACTCTAGATGGGATCATGTGAAATGAAATGACTTTGAAAAACCTTGGAATGATGAATCATTCTATTGAAAGATTTTGAAGGTGAATATGACTGGTGAATGACTTGGTGAATTTTACAAAAACTGATGGTTGGGTTCGGATGCGATACCATTCCAATTTTGAAAGTACCCCCACAATACCCAATATGGGTAAGGGCTTAGCTAGAAATTTATGTGCTTTAGTATGGGTTCCCTCTAACAAGCGTCATCGGGGTTAGGCCGAGGGCTGCCTCCACAACAAACAAAACGAGGCAATATGACGTGGAATGAGGTGAATGTCCGGCCCAAGCCCCGTGCGGTTCCCGGGTTGATCGCGGTTTTCACCGGGAGGCCAAGCTCATGGGGAGAGGTGCCTATACTAGAGTATGTAAGTGAAAGGTTATGGTTGGTAGTCCGCATACGGAGTATGGTAAATCAGGGCCGCTTAACCCCGACGGATTATTGCAAATATTGTGGCACAAGTGTACGACCTCTCGCAGAGTGTAGAACTATTCGAATAGCCGCGTCCACGGTTATGGACGGTTGGAAAGGCCATACTCGTTCCGTCATCGGACCATTTTCAAAAATGTGACACATGACTTGTGATTTGATTTTGAAAGGTGAATGGTGAACTTTGAATTGAATCACAACAGAGTTGTGGGAATGACACTAATGTTCCCACTTGAGTTAGTTTAGCAAATGAAGAGTCTTTTCTAAATGTTTATGAAATAAACTTGGCTTTATGCAAATAAACTTAGAGCTTAGCACCCCCTTACTATAGTTTATAGTACTTACACTAGTATTAGTTTGCGAGTACTTTAAAAGTACTCATGGCTTTGTCCCCGGCTATTCAAATGGCCGGACTATGAAGGTGAACAAGCAGTACGAGGAAGATGGACAGCAGGACGTCTACGACAACTAGGACCGCTCCCGACGTCAAGCGTTGGCCCGTGGATTAGATAGCCACTACTACTTCGCTTCCGCTATTTGTGATGTTCGTTGATCGATAGATCAACTACTATTGTAATATTGGATCATGTGATCTACCTTTGTAAGACGATTATGTGTTGTAATAAATGATGACTCTATGATATTCAACTATTATGTCTCGCAACAACAATATTCCTGGGATTGCGATGTACGGCATAATAGGCATCTGGACTTAAAAATCCGGGTGTTGACATTGGTTCATGTGACGGTGAGAAGGATGTGGACATAAAGGTATACCGCTCCATGATAGGATCCTTGCTCTACCTTTGTGCCTCTAGGCCGGATATCATGCTAAGTGTAGGGATGTGTGCTCGTTTTCAATCCGCTCCCAAGGAGAGCCATTTAGTGGCGGTCAAACGGATACTAAGATACCTTGTTCTCACTCCTACTCTCGGGCTATGGTATCCAAAGGGGTCAACCTTTGAACTCATTGGCTATTCGGATTCCGATTGGGCCGGTGATAAGGTTGATCGGAAGTCTACCTCCGGGGCTTGCCAATTTATTGGCCGGTCATTGGTGAGTTGGTCATCCAAGAAACAAAACTCCACCGCCCTATCCACCGCCGAAGCCGAATACATATCCGCGGCATCTTGTTGCACTCAATTGTTATGGATGAAGCAAACCTTGAAAGACTATGGTGTGTCTCTTGGTACGGTGCCTCTTCTTTGTGACAATGAAAGTGCAATAAAGATCGCCAACAACCCGGTTCAACATTGTCGCACCAAACATATTGACATTCGCCATCACTTCCTACGTGATCATGTTGCCAATAAGGATATTGATCTCACTCATGTGGGAACAACCTACCAATTGGCGGATATTTTCACTAAGCCTTTGGATGAAGCCCGCTTTGTTAACTTGAGAGGAGAACTTGGTATTCTTGATCCTAAAAACTTGGATTGATTAACTTCTTGCACTATATTCTTGCATTTATCTTGCTATCTAGCTTAGAGGCATAGCACATATGGGGATAGTCATCTTACCATGTCTTGGTATGATGCATACCTATGTGTGCAACATAAATAGACCCAATGTCATTATATGGACCCAAGCATGTCTCTTCGCGGTCACATGACATTTGCGCTTTCACATAGGGGGAGTAATCCCCCGCCCCTCATTAAGCCTTCATTACAACTTGATTTGACTATATAAGGCCAAAATGATCTTATAGCAAAAACTATTTCAAAATGCTCTTATGATTCTTGATATACTTCGAATCATGCCCATTGTAGCTATTTGTATCTTGTTTGCATTTTCACTCCAATGGGTATGCCTAGAGAACTTTGTGTTTTCCAACCCCATGTCTATGCTCATCTCATCATCGTCTATCTATCTATATGTACATGTCATCATCTGAGCATTCATACACAGTTACACAAAGAATAGGGGCAAAAAGAGGCAAAACTAGACAAAACTGGGCAAAAATGCCCTGGCCGGTCTCTGGCCCGGTTGAACCGGCCTTTGCGCCGGGACAGCCGGCTCCAGGCCCGGTCGACCGGGAGCCCGACCGGCCGCGCGGCCTGATATGTGTTTGAGGGGGTTACCCCTTGGGGTCATCTTCCTCATTCTTCCCCAACTCCCACACCACCATGGCCGGCGCCCTCAGCACCTCCACCAAGATCTAGGCACTTCCCACCACAAGAACTTCCCCAAACTCCACCACACCATAGATCGGGGCCCTTGGAACATCTCCACCGAAGGATTTGGTCCCTCTCCAACTAGTTTGGGAATTTTTGGAGTTCTTGGTTCTCAAGCCCTACCTTGTGTTCTTCTTGCTCCCTTGATCAAGGAGAACAATGTCTTCGAGTAATGTACTCTCCTTTCCTCCCTAACCTCTAGTCCTCCTCACACATTGCAAGTTCTTGCCAAAATTTGAGGAAATCTTAGGGTTAGGGTTAGGGTTTGCAAGTCCTCATGCCTTTAGAGTGTCTCTCAACACTAAGCACATACTCCACTCTATTGCTATAGCATGTACTCAAGTTTTTCGAGTTTTTGCATGAATTTGTGGTAGAAAATCTGGGCAAACATCACAAATCATCACCACCCGGTTCATAGCCCGGTCAACCGGCCATTCAACCGGCCGGTCCGGCGCGCGGCCCGGTCGACCGGATTTTCGACCGACACGCCCGGTCTGCAGTCCGGTCGGACCGGCCTGTGCGCCGGCCTGCCCAGTTTTTCGCACAATCTCATCAATACACTTGGATATATGCTATGCTTTCTGGTTTCTCCCTCATTGATGACATGTACACTTACCTCTTTGCTATCCTCGCTCTATTTTGGCTGATTCACAGGTGATGAATGGACTGATGAGGACCGTGGCACTGTTGCCAAGCGAGGGAGGCACTCAGGGGTTTCACCACGGCGCTCTACTGGTCGTGCTCCTCAGACTGCTGGTGGCAGCTCAGCTGGAGGCCGCACCAAGAAGCCTGCCCAGAAAAGGAAAGATAAGCACGCTGCACAAGGAGATGATGAGGAATTGCCAGACTACAATGTTGGCGATGTCCATATTGGTGCATGGAAAAGGCTTCGAGAAACCAATCACTATCGCTTTGAGGCTCCCACTTACACCGGGGGCGACAAGTTCTTCTGGACCCAGAGTCAGCAGAGGATGTGGCATGAGTACTATGACTCACAAGAGCACATGAAGAATGGCAGCATTGTTATGCCCAAGGCTGTCAAGGATGTTATTGAGATGCATGCAGCCACCACACATCGGTTTGTGGTTGAGACTTTGAAGAACATGGGGCTGTATGAGCTTGTTTGTCTGACGCCTTCTGATGGATGCTATTGCCCACTCTTGGTAAGGCAATTCCACTGCACTGTGTACTTCCATGATGATCCAGCTCGTACCATGACATGGATGACAGGCAAAGAGAAGTACTCCCGCAACTATCTTGACTTCTGTGATGCCCTTGGGTTTGGTGGAGGTCGTGCTCACGGTTTCAAGCTTTACTCTCGGCAGAAGTTCAACAAAGGAGACATTGCTTTCTGCTATCCTCGGGAGCCCACCGCTCGTCCTCCCACCATATCCGGCATGTTCTACTCCTATCTCCTCGCTTGCCAAGTTATTCGGAGAGTCTCTCATTAGCAAGTCGAGCGACACAAGTGAATGCCGAGGATATCACTTGAACTTGATGTACTACCGCAACCCCGAGCACCGGCGACGCATTGATGGATGTGATCTCATCTACTCGAGCTGAGGAGATGTGTTCGCGACAGGATGACCCCGAACTATGCTCAATACATCCAGCTCCTCATCAACAAGGTTGTGCCTCGCTCCTCTCAATACCCATGGTCAACGGGTCAAGATGGAAGCATTCAAGGTTCCTGTCCAAGGTGATAGACCGGATGTCCCCGACATGACACCTCCTGAGCGCCGGTCCAAGGAAAGCCATGACCCTACTAGCTCCCGCTTCACTCGGCGCCCGCAGCATGGTATCTCTCGGTTCTTCTCCTCCATGTGGCAGATGTGCAAGAATTCTAATGATGTTGCACATCAAAGCCTTGCTATGACCCAAGAGACGAGAAGGCGCCAGAATGAGTACATGGCCACTCGGAATATCATTTTTCCTCCTCCTGGCCCTGAGATGGAGCCTGTTCATGCACCTAACTGGGAGATGCCTCCTCTCACTGATCAGATGTTCCAGAACTTTGATCCTACATGGTACGGCTTTGGCGGTCCTCCTCCTCAGCCTGCTCGTGTCCCTACTGATGATGAGGATGAAGAAGATGAAGATGCTCCTGATACGCGTGATGATGGCGAGAGCTCATACTCCGCTGGGCATGAGATCTTTTGATGGGTGCGCTACCATCTCTCCTCTTTTTCTTCGCCTTTTTGGTGTTCCGATGCCAAAGGGGGAGAAGAGAGTAGAGTCTAGGATTCACGGGGTGGGTGTTGCCACAAGCCATGGGAGTTGCTTTATTTGGATTTTATATGGCTTGTGCTTGTTTACTTTGAGTTTTTCAAGAACCATTTGCTATTTCCAATAATTCGTGTATGGATGTGTATGGACGACTATTATGTGTGCTACTCTATGTTAGGATGATTATGTGTGCTATGCTTATATATATCTTGATATGCATATCTCCATACCATGCTTGTTTCCTAAAGATATTGGGGGAGCTTCTCATATTTCACAAATGGTGCACTTTGCATTCAAACGCAAATTCTCCAAGTGCACACATTATGGGGGAGCTTTCGTAATATCTTATATGGAATCAAGGTTTAGAGCTTATCATAATATCTATTTGTGACTCTAGCTCGGTTTGTCATCGTATACCAAAAAGGGGGAGATTGTAAGGGTATTTTACCCTTATCCATTATTTTGGTAACAATGACACCGTGCTAGTGTATTTGGACTAATACATGACTGCTAGATGATTCCCAGGTATTAGCCAAAGAGGTATAAAGGTGTATCAATGAAAGAAGAAGGCAATGGAGAACCCCCCAATTCGACGAAAGAATCAACAAGATTTTCCTGTGTGTGGCCGGTCACTGGCCCGGTCGGACCGGCCCTGGCACCGGCCAGCCCGGTCAGGACCGGCTCCGGCGCTTGTGCCATCCGGGCAGGATCCAGTAAAGGAGGGAAGCCCTCCGGTCGACGCCCGGTCTCCAGCCCGGTTAGGACCGGCGCATCCGGTCACCGGCCCGGTCGGACCGGGCTACCGACCGGCTGCCCCGGCGCCAACCGGATTCCGCGCTTGTGCCATCCGGGCGCATTCCAGTAAGCCCAGAAGCTCCTCCGGTCAAGCTCCGGTCCCTGCTCCGGTTGAAACCGGCCGGCCCGGTCGAGAGCCCGGTCTGACCGGACTGTGCGCCGGACAGCCCGGCGCCAAACCCGGTCAACCGGCTTCCTCGAAGAAAATCTGATGTGGCAAGTTGACCAACGGCCAGATTTTGAAGAACACTATAAATACCCCTTCTTCTACCTTGGAAAGGTTAGGCAATATACTACAAGCTGTTCTTGAGCTCTCTCTCTCTTACTCCATTGCTAGAAACACCAAAAGCCTCAGATCTCCCTCCTCCTCCACCCAAACTCAAATCCCTCCGGGGAATCATTAGAGGAGGACCCGATCTACCGTTCTACCAAGCCAAATCTCATTCCCCCTTGTATTCATTGAGAAGCTTGCTTCCTAGGGTTCCTTGGAATCCCTAGGTGGGCAAGAGGAGTCCGGAAGCATCCGGGCCGTGGATTTGCTCCGGGCAAGATTGTGAAGGTTTGGAGGCTACCTCAAAGTCTACCACAAGTGAGTGAGCTATTCCTTCGTGGGATAGGCTCCGGAGAATAGGGTGAGCCTTCGTGGCGCGGGGAATCCTTCGTGGGACCTCCACTCCTCCAAACGTGACGTAACTTGTTGCAAAGCAAGGGAACACGGGAATACATCCTCGTCTCCGCGTGCTATCGGTTATCTCGTAACCGAACTCCTTACTTGTGATTTAATCGCCCGTGAGAGCCTTCGTGCTCGAGTTAGTTGTATCCTCATATAGGTTGCTTCACCTAGTTTGCATTAGGCTCACCTTTATATTCCGCAAAGCCTAATATTGCAAAGAAAGAATTAAAATCTGTAGAAACCTATTCACCCCCCCTCTAGGTTTACCATCTCTATACTTTCAGAATTATTAGCATTGCTAGTGGTGGTAATAGTCCAAACTTTAGCTACATTTTCCATTTTAGCTAGTTTTTCATTTTCTTCTCTATCCCACCTAGCACGCAGTTCAGCCATTAATCTTATATTCTCATTAATTCTAACTTGGATGGCATTTGCTGTAGTAACAATTTTATTTTCAATATCCCTATTAGGCACAACTTTCGATTTCAAAATATCAACATCAGAGGCAAGACTATCAACTCTAGAAACAAGAATATCAATTTTATTGAGCTTTTCCTCAACAGATTTGTTAAAGGCAGTTTGTGTACTAATAAATTCTTTAAGCATGGCTTCAAGTCCAGGGGGTGTATTCCTATTATTGTTGTAAGAATTCCCATAAGAATTAGCATAACCATTACCATTATTATAAGGATATGGCCTATAGTTATTACTAGAATTGTTCCGATAAGCATTGTTGTTGAAATTATTATTTTTAATGAATTTTACATCAACATGTTCTTCTTGGGCAACCAATGAAGCTAACGGAACATTATTAGGATCAACATTAGTCCTATCATTCGCAAGCATAGACATAATAGCATCAACCTTATCATTCAAGGAAGAGGATTCTTCAACGGAATTTACCTTCTTACCTTGTGGAGCTCTTTCCGTATGCCATTCAGAGTAATTAACCATCATATTATCAAGAAGCTTTGTTGCTTCACCAAGAGTGATGGACATAAAGGTACCTCCAGCAGCTGAATCCGATAAATTCCGCGAAGAAAAATTTAGTCCTGCATAGAAGGTTTGGATGATCATCCAAGTAGTCGATCCATGGGTTGGGCAATTTTTAACCAGAGATTTCATTCTTTCCCAAGCTTGAGCAACATGTTCATTATCCAATTGTTTAAAATTCATTATGCTACTCCTCAAAGATATAATTTTAGCAGGGGGATAATATCTACCAATAAAAGCATCCTTGCATTTAGTCGATGAATCAATACTATTCTTAGGAAGAGATAGCAACCAATCTTTAGCTCTTCCTCTTAATGAGAAAGGGAACAATTTTAATTTTATAATGTCACCATCTACATCTTTATATTTTTTCATTTCACATAGTTCAACAAAATTATTGAGATGGGCAGCAGCATCATCAGAACTAACACCAGAAAATTGCTCTCTCATGACAAGATTAAGTAAAGCAGGTTTAATTTCAAAGAATTCTGCTGTAGTAGCAGGTGGAGCAATAGGTGTGCATAAGAAATCATTATTGTTTGTGCTAGTGAAGTCACACAACTTAGTATTTTCAGGGTTGGCCATTTTAGCAATAGTAAATAAAACAAACTAGATAAAGTAAATGCAAGTAAACTAAATTTTTTGTGTTTTTGATATAGAGTGCAAGACAGTAAATAAAGTAAAACTAGCAACTAATCTTTTTGTGTTTTGATATAATGCAGCAAACAAAGTAGTAAATAAAATAAAGCAAGACAAAAACAAAGTAAAGAGATTGAGAAGTGGAGACTCCCCTTGCAGCGTGTCTTGATCTCCCGGCAACGGCGCCGGAAATTTGCTTGATGCGTGTAGTTGACACGTCCGTTGGGAACCCCAAGAGGAAGGTGTGATGCGCACAGCGGCAAGTTTCCCTCGGTAAGAAACCAAGGTTTAATCGAACCAGTAGGAGTCAAGAAGCACGTTGAAGGTTGATGGCGGCGGGATGTAGTGCGGCGCAACACCGGAGATTCCGGCGCCAACGTGGAACCTGCACAACACAACCAAAGTACTTTGCCCCAACGAAACAGTGAGGTTGTCAATCTCACCGGCTTGCTGTAACAAAGGATTAACCGTATTGTGTGGAAGATGATTGTTTGCAGAGAAAACAGTAAAACAATTATTGCAGCAGATTTGTATTTCAGTATTAAAAGAATGGACCGGGGTCCACAGTTCACTAGAGGTGTCTCTCCCATAAGATAAAAGCATGTTGGGTGAACAAATTACAGTCGGGCAATTGACAAATAGAGAGGGCATAACAATGCACATACATGTCATGATAAGTATAGTGAGATTTAATTGGGCATTACGACAAAGTACATAGACCGCCATCCAACCGCATCTATGCCTAAAAAGTCCACCTTCGAGGTTATCGTCCGAACCCCTTCCGGTATTAAGTTGCAAAGCAACGAGACAATTGCATTAAGTATGATGCGTAATGTAATCAATAACTACATCCTCGGACATAGCATCAATGTTTTATCCCTAGTGGCAACAAGCACAACACAACCTTAGGGGTTTCGTCACTCCCCCGGTGTCAATGCGAGCATGAACCCACTATCGAGCATAAATACTCCCTCTTGGAGTTACTAGCATCAACTTGGCCGAGCCTCTACTAATAACGGAGAGCATGCAAGATCATAAACAACACATATGAAATAACTTGATAATTAACATAACATGGTATTCTCTATCCATCGGATCCCGACAAACACAACATAGAGTATTACGGATAGATGATCTTGATCATGTTAGGCAGCTCACAAGATCCAACAATGAAGCACAATGAGGAGAAGACAACCATCTAGCTACTCGCTATGGACCCATAGTCCAGGGGTGAACTACTCACTCATCACTCCGGAGGCGACCATGGCGGTGTAGAGTCCTCCGGGAGATGAATCCCCTCTCCGGCAGGGTGCCGGAGGAGATCTCCGGAATCCCCCGAGATGGGATCGGCGGCGGCGGCGTCTCGATAGGTTTTCCGTATCGTGGTTTTTCGCCTCGGGGGTTTCGCGACGGAGGCTTTAAGTAGGCGGAAGGGCGAGTCGGGGGCTGACGAGGGGCCCACACCACAGGGCGGCGCGGGCCCTCCTTGGCCGCGCCGCCTTGTGGTGTTGCCACCTCGTGGCCCCACTTCGTATGCTCTTCGGTCTTCGGAAGGTTCGTGGCGAAATAGGCCCCTGGGTCTTCGTTTCGTCCAATTCCGAGAATATTTCGTTACTAGGATTTCGAAACCAAAAACAGCAGAAAACGAGAACTGGCACTTCGGCATCTTGTTAATAGGTTAGTTCCAGAAAATGCACGAATATGACATAAAGTGTGCATAAAACATGTAGGTATCATCAATAATATGGCATAGAACATAAGAAATTATCGATACGTCGGAGACGTATCAATGATATCGATTTAAGGTTTCAGAAACTTATTAGGATGGGTACGCTTGAAGTTATCTGGGCGCTATGAATACTAGCAAAAATGCCCGTGCGTTGCACCGGGAGAAACAAAAAGTCAAACGCTCTAGTGAATCTTCCTTCATGACAACTTAATCTTCTATGTGCAATCATCAACGATGTTGGTCACAATTTGTTGATTCGTGATGAACAATATTATCCTAATTACGCGTTCGCGCGGAAACTGCTACAAAACGTCACCAATATCACGTGTTTATTAATTCTAAGTGTGCCCATTATCAGAATTTTCTAATTTCCATTAGTTGCAGAACTAACTGGGCGGAGGGAATAGGTTGATACGAAATGTATATATAGTATAAACATACTTATTATTGTGATTCTAATAATATTGATTTGATGTGTTCGGAGTCTTTTTTGCAAATTATAACCAACGTGTTTTTGTAAGGAGTGAGTATGAAAATAGAAAGACTGGAATATGGCTTCCATTAGCTCCAAATTCGCCTCATTTTCTTTTTTTGTGTGTTATATATATAAACCTTTTATGTAACCCTTGTTAGGACTAAAGCATCTAAAGTTTATTTCTGGTCAGTTTATTTATATGCAGTGCAACAAAACTCCAGAAAGAAAGGGTTCATGCGCAGTAGTCACTGTGCATGTCTCAATCTCGTTGTATTATTAGATAGCACTATCCAGAGCAATGGGGTCTTGTGGAGTAAAGCAAAATGGTTCATGCGCTGTGCATGTCTCAATCTCGTTGTATTACTTGACATGCATTGTCATTCGATGTTTAGATTTTCTCCCGTTAGCAATCTCATCAAGTGGAACACCATCTGATTTTTTCATTGCTTAGCATGCTACAAAACTGTGTGTATTAGCAACCGATGTTTTCTTGTTTTGTAGCATGCCCATCTATTAGTTGCTCGTTTGCGTGTTCCTTTTACAGGATCGTGGACCTAGAACAAGAAACCCATCGGCACCAGCCTGGAATCGTGCCGCCGTGGCTCGGTCTTTCTCCGCCACTTTCTGGTACTTAGACGTCGCCTATCTCGAGCCAGAAGTGGACGCACTGGCGGCAGGATGCAGCATTGATCGGCTGTGTCCTTTGTTGGACGGACGCGGAAGCCTTTCATCCGTGTGCGGGGTTTGGTTGGATTTCTGTGATGGGCTCGGTTCAGAAATTCAGCCCAAGAGTGAACCTGGACCAGGAGTCCAGGATGTAGACGACGAAGAGGTGGCTGACTCGACAAGTATTAGCGATCCAGAGGCGAGCGACGTAGCGATCGAGAGGCGAGCGACGTACGTACCAACGGGTTCAGATTTAATAGTAAAGATGTAGAAATGCTAAAAAAAATTGATAAAAATTCTTTTATCTTGCAGGTTATCTACAGATGTACCTGTATTCTTCGTTTGTGGTTGCCTCTTCAGCGGATGGAGAATCGCGACCTCTTTACGGAGGTATGTACACTATTGGAGGCTACGGCGAGGGATACCTTTTCCCTACGCATACACTAGTGGAAAACTGCTCTTTTGCACCGGTTCAAAAGGCCCATATGCACCGGATGGCCAACCGGTGCAAACCATCCGGTGCAAAAGGCCCCCCCCTTTTGCACCGGTTCGGTTACAAACCGGTGCTAAAGGGGGCACCACGTGGCCGTCTGTGGAGAGTCCGGTGGGGGACTTTTGCACCGGTTCGTAATACGAACCGGTGCAAAAGGGTTGCGCCGCGGCAGGGTTTTGGTGCCATTCCCTGCCGCGGTAGACTCTGCCGCGGCGGAGAATTGCACTAAAACGCTGCCGCGGCGACTCGCCTCCATTCGAAACACGGTATAATATTAATGCAAACAATTCAAATATATATATAGGAAACCATTGTATTACATATATCGATCAAAGTGACACACGTTAATGCATATATATATATATGTCTACATCAACTTTGATATTAGCGGTTGTCCACATAGTGTTCTCCATCTGGAGCTATGACTTGCTCAAGTAAGAACCCCGCCAGTTCTTCTTGAATTGCTCGTACACGCTCTGTTGCTAGAAGACCGTCCCGCAACCGTTCGATCTAATAATTTGAAGAAGGTACGATGGTCAGTATATATATATATATGTGTGTATGTGAATGAAACACAAGGTGATAAAATAAAGCCATGAATGTTGTTTAATTACTTACATCAAGTTGTTCCAAAATGTTCCTCACATGATGGGTATTCTGGCGGATGAACTCGCAAACGTAGAACCCGCATAAATTATTCCCGTCCTCTTGCCTCAAGCACTTTACGAGAACAAAGTTCAATCAAAATAATATATATATAATCAAGGATGATAATAATTGTATTGAAACTAGAATCAAAGAGATGCGGGCCTAGCCATTAGTACTTACCGGTACATGTTTTATTCGAAGTTCTTTATTCTTTAAACCCGGAGCTTTGTTGGTGAACCGTTTCCAAGCCTTGTGGAGGATATCAGCCATGTCCCCCCACGCCTCAAGGGGTTTACTCTTCGAGTCCATGACTTCTACTATCCCGGTGTCGGGTTCAATGATTAGCAGGATATAGTGAAACCTGCGGACACACACATATATATATATGCATAACTCATCAATTACACTTAACACATGGAGTAAGCGAAAAAGATTTAATGTGTGAAGAGAGTAACACTCACGCGAAGTTGTAAGGAAATAGTATTGCCCTTTTGTATGAGTTTTTCCTTAAGACATGTACCAAGTTATTCTCCGTGTCCTTGGGAGAGTTGTCGACAGTATACCCATTCACGGTATATGGGTCAACGAACCCAAGATCATAGATTTGCCCCTTGCGGCATTCGCGAATCTTCATTCTGCATAATACGGTGAGAGTATGGTTATATGCATGCAATAATGGACGAGCCGCGATAGAGACTTAATTACATAAATAATACTTACAGACAGTATGCACTCAGCAGAGATTTGTCGTGGGCGTCTTGGTTGAATAACTGAAATAATTCACAAAATTCGATGTTCATCACGTCAGTTCGCCCGTAGTGCTCATCTCTTATTGCCACCATGATCCAGTTCTGGCCGTCCTTACATGCATCCAAGTACCAATTATGTAGTCTTCGCAACTGTGTTGATAGATTAGGCAACTCCGCAGCTCGACAAGAGGTTCCCCGTATGTGTAATGGTATGCTAATTGGACATCGTCCGTGTCCATGAATTCGATGCGGCTTAAGTACTCGGGAATACTCATACCGGCCGCATCTGCCTCATCTTTGTATAGTTTTACCATCGTTGGATCAAGGCACGCTAGGACATCGGGATACACTTGGAGCGGGGGCACGAGTTTTTCGGGCTCCAAGCTGGGAACTGGTTTCCCATCTACCTTACTTTTTCCCACCGCTCTCTTGCTAACACATTTGACTTGCGAATAGACCGGTCATAGTTCGATGAAAGACTTGGCTCAGGTTGATGAAGGTTCTTCAGCAGTTTCAACTTCTTTTCCGAGAGATATAGCTGGCTCCGGCTCAAGCTGGGGCTTTTTAAGTTTCAACATTTGTTGCTTGTGTCTGTTCAGCTACGATCTTGGCATTTTCCTCAACTGTATAGTCATAAGGTCTCTTGGGAGCAACCTTAGGCACTCTTGGGAGGGGCTCTTGTTTGCGTCTCGGTGATTTGTTACAACTCAGCTGTGTCGTAGCGGTCCGCCTAATTTTCCTCTTATACTTGGGCGGCGGAGAAGGCTCACGCGGCGGCGGAGATGGCTCACGCGTCGGCGGGGAAGGCTCACGCGCCGGCGGGGAAGGCTCACGCACTGGAGACGGCTGCATCGGTGGAGAATGCTGGCTCGGTGGAGACCTTGTTGGCGCCTTCCAACCCGGAATCACAATGAATTCCTTTCGCCATAGAACTGTAGTGTTCTTGGCCTCTCCCAGCTCTAGCAAATCCCCTTCACCGGCAGGGGTGGTCAAGCCTCGGCGGCCCATACCCATCCATAACTTGATCCACCCCGGCAACAGCGTATCCAGGTGGAACCGGCTTGAAGTGATATCTTTGATCGTGTACCGGCGGTAAGACATAGCCGATCGCCGCCTTGAGCGTTAAGTAGCCCATCGTTTGGAAATGTAGCTCACAAGGTGTCGACTCTGTGATAAAGTCCACAGGGTAGAGATCAGAAGGCATCTGCGGATCCACAGGGGAGGGAGGAGCCATCTGCGGATCCACATCTGCATCATCACCAGGCAGCTCCGTGGAAGCCACGCTGCTCTTCCGCTGAGATCCCTGGCCGGTAGCATCGAATGCAACTTCTTCTATCCGCGGATTAGGTTGAGGTTGGGTGACTGTGATTGAGCCTGACATTATCATCCTCACTTGCTCCTCTAGCTTAGCAACGCGTTCTTGAACCACATCCTTTTGCCTCTGACGGCTTCTATCGGGATATTTCTTCGTTTCGCAGGAAACCCAATACACCACGGCTTGCCACCTGGTATGGTTCGTGTTCGTCCTGGGTGTTCAGGATTCCCAAGGGCGCGTGTGAGCTGGTCCTTCTCTCTTTCGGGACGGAACTTCCCCTCTTCAACTTCCTTTGCAGCATTTCTAAAGGCTTCGATGGGAAGTGGGTTTTCCCGATGTCTTTGTGTATATATGTGATGTCTACGGGAGCTTCTATTCTTGTAGACAGTGTTGGGCCTCCAAGAGCAGAGGTT
>NW_025901315.1:0-32607 GCF_022539505.1 Lolium rigidum
TAACCCCTCTTTCTCCATGCTTGGTCCAACAATTATAGCTTGGCATGAAACCATGCAGAATCAGGTGCAGGTGAACTTCCCTTGAGGAAGAGTAACCCTTCTGATTCTTACGGTCAACACATGGACGGATAACAAAACCCCCGCTTGTTCGCATTAGCCACTACGAGGAAATCTTTCAAACCCGTAGTGAATTCGCCGGAGAGTCGGCTAGCGTACATCCATTGCCGATTCATCTCGCATTATTATAATACAAAATATATAATTAACCATCATGCATTTGTTAAACTAAATAGAAATTAAACAATGAACTACACACATATGCATATTTTATCAATGACACATATATATGAAAGGTTCAAGTTGTTGCTAACCGCGATCGAGGAGGAAAAAATAAATGAGGAAGCTCGCTCAAGTGTGGCTCCGACACTTCATATCATGTTTGTTTCATGCTCTTGGGACATTTCATCAAACACCTTGTGTGCATAAGAGGAGCCAAAAGCAAACCCTACACCCCCTTGTGAAGTTTGTGAAGAGAAGTGGCACCAAATGGCTAAGTGCTGTGGGCTGGATGGTATATATAGGGGAGGGGCTTTAGTCGCGGTTGGCCAGGCCAACCGCGACTAAAGGCCTTTGGGCCAGGCCTGAGGACATTTAGTCGCGGTTGGCCTGGCCACCCGCGACTAAAGCCCCTCCCGTCCACCAGCTGGCCACCGAGCGCGCTGGGCCCAGGCCTTTGGTCGCGGTTCGCCACAAGGGCCGCGACTAAAGGTCCCATTGGTCGCGGTTCTTGCATATCCGCGACTAATGGGGCTGTCCGGAAGGCCTTTTTTCTACCAGTGAAATAATCATATCCAAGCCACGCCGCCCCGTTGCGGCAGAAATCAGGGCACGGCAGTGGTGAAACGATCTCTGCTTTACTGTGCTGAAGTTCATGGAGAATGGAGGCTATACCATGGCTGGCAGATCCTTAGCATTTCTCGGTTCAGTTTGTAGCAAGCGCTAGCTAGAAGGTCGAAAATGCGATTATCCTAAACCACCATATATAATCCAGTGTACTAGGTTTCATATATACCTGTTGCTTGACATATTCAATATCCTGGTTGAAATTGTCTTGGCCAGCTCTGGTCTATGTCTGTCAGGCGATTAACCGAACAAAAACAATTCTTGGCTATATAGCTTGTGACAAATACTTGGAACAAAAATAACTGTTGAGCTCGACCAGTACCATAGCAGTAGAAGAGGTCACGGCGAGACGCAGAACGGGCGCCTTGATCAACCATCGCCTAGCAAAAATTGAGATGTCAGATGTCACATTGGTTGCTGACGACAAAAAAATGGAATTTTCAATATGCAGCCGTGGACAAAACTTAAAAAGAACCTGACAAACAAACAAAAAGTCGTTGCGGCGCCTGCCATGTCGATATCACGCATGACGTACGTAGCTATCGATCGTTCCATTTATATATACACCTGAAGGAATCCTTCTCGATCTCGGAGTCGGAGGCACGCATATCACGTCGACATCACGCGCGGACGGCGTCGTACGAAAAGCATATGGATGGATCCATCGGTTGGGTTGGGTTGGTGACCGCGTCAGCTAAGCTGAATGTGCGCCGTCCTTATTACTTAGTGAGAGCTTCCCTCGCCGGCCTGGCAAGAGTAAGACAAGCTAGCTTGCTAGACGGGATCTATTCTACGCCGTCTTCGTCGATCGATCGGCTCCTTGCTGCGTCCATCGTTGGAGATCTGCACGTACGCAGTCTCTGAAACCGTGCGTCCTCCGTTGAGTCTGTCCTGCCGTGCACTACCTCAGAAAGTTATGGGGTTCTAGAAATTTGAATGCTACATTATTACTACCTCCGTTTGCAATGCGAGTATAAAAAGGCTTACGTTTGGAAACAGAGGTAATAACCAAATACATGTCGATTAACAATTAGCAGACTACAATTATAAACTTATTGTGTTTTCTATGAGACTTCGTCAAAGAACAAGAAATGCATATTTCATTAAAGAGAAGAAAAAAGAAAAAGAGTTAGGAAACGGACAAAGAAATCATACAGAACACGGTTAATTGAGAAAAACCGACAAAAACCTCATGCACTTGTTGATCACTAAGGCGCATCATCTGACCCTGATGCTAGAGTCGTCCCTCGGCAGAAGACCAATAAAAACACCTCATACCTAGCCAAGCCAATATCCGCGGCCTTTAGAGATCTCTTGCAATAAAATCAGTACTCAGACCCATCCTTATGGAGGCAATGATCAAAAATTAATTGCTACCTCGAGATACAGTCACTGTTCCAAAAGAAAAAGAAAAAGAAAAAGAAAACAACCATCTGCTCTCCATTTGCAAGTCACCTCAAGGCTCATGATTTTAAATTTTTTTTTTAAATGAAACCGTGTCTAGGAGGAACTAGACACTTTTTGATATAGTAGAAGCGGGACTTGGCGTGACAATTGCGAAATTCGTCCCGGAAAGGAATCGAACTCCGGTCGTTGGGGGTGCGCCACTGCGACCCCAACCACTGGGCTAAGCCCACGTATTTTAATTTAAAGTGAAACAACAGAAGGTTCGATAAAGTACACATAAGAAACAACCAATATCGAATATGATTGTTTCATATACAAATACAGTAGTTTGATTTTAGAGAAATATTGTATTAGCTATTCTTTCGGTAAATGATCAATAAATCATGGGATCCATAGATGACTCACACTTGCTTAGTGAAACGGAGTAGTATCTTATTTATTTTTTCTGCGGGGGAGCAGTATAGCGTACATAGTTGCTTCTAGAAGAAACTCATGACACACATATGCATGCAAGCTAAACTACGTACGTACGTACACCAGGTCAACCCATTTCCCTTGCACCTATCGTGCTGTTAATGAGGACGGCACAGCTTGCTTAATCTATTCGGTTGACTTTCTGGTTGCAAGAAATAAATTATTCCACGCAGCGGCAGCTGGTTTTGAGTTGGTAAAGATTCCATCCAACCTTTTTTTGAACGGGTTCCATCCAACTTCCAAGCACGTATACAAAGTCTCCTGTTCTGCTTCTGCAGGCCCATCGATCGAACCGATCGATCGCAATGCGCGACTCCTTCTTGGATAATTAACGCCGTCCGGCCAGTTGCATCATGCATGTGTGTACCGCTTCTCTCCCACCTAAATTGGAACAATACTTTATCGACGCTCCTACCTCTTTTGGCAACTATTTTCTGGCCGTGGGTTTTTACTTTCGTTCTCAACGCCTGGATATGCATGCCAATTTGGTCTCCTCTTTCTTCTTTCTAGACGGAGCCCCGTGCATGTATAGATCGAGTTACGCGTGTGTGGTAAGAGTGTCAGCTACCTAAAAAGCTTTATTTATTCCCTCTGTTACAAAATAAATTCGTAGAGTGTGCAAAATAGCTACGATAGTGAGGCTCTAAACAATGTATTTAAACCTAGAACTTGCGACGCTGCCAGTATGCTACTCACCACCAGTGGCAGCAGTTTGAATGGGCAAAAAGCTGTGAGGCTTGGGAATTCTTGACAACAACAGACTCCATGTGTATTTCGTGGAGTATATGACTTGAGTGGAAGCGCACGATTAAGGGATTATTGGCATGAGGTACCCGTGCGATGTAGTGGACAAGTAACAATACCGTGATGCCACTACCATTGCCATCAGAAACGGCTAAAGGTGCCAAAATTTTTTTTTTGCACGCACTAGCTCAATCAATCTTTGTCATCTCAAAAATGAAGAATTGATTGGGCAGCAAGGCTCTTTGGGATAACGAGAAGAACAAAAAAATCACACATCGATGGGGATAAAAATACCACAACTCCAGCAAATTCTACACCCTTAGTTTGGCCAATCCATCAAATCGGTTTCGAACTACAGATTGCCTACGGCAAAGGGGCAGAGGTGGCCAAGTTGCGGCCTATATAAGTTTTGTAAAAGAGTCCTAGAGTCGGCAACACATCTTATTTTTGGATGTCGATTCCGGAGTCATATTTGGAGTAGCTTGCGAGATTGGCTTGGTCTTTGAGACTTGCACAAAATTAATCTGGCCAACTTCAGCATGATCAAAGATTGTCACTTTTTTTTATAGTCAACTTTTAGGTCTCATGAACAAGATTCATACCCTCCCTAGTTAATGTCACTCCATGAAATTTTGAACGAGGGGGTATGCACACAGTCTTCACAATATATCTAGAGTGGCAACCCTCGTGGTCTTCAAAATGAAGAAGAAAATTATATGTGGAGCATCGCCGATATTAAACATTTGAGTTCTATCGTGCCAAGAGTAGTACGTGTGCTTTTGTTAGTTTTGCGCGCTTGGGTTATATATATCTAAAAGTTATTGCCAGTTAATGAAAATAAGGAACGTCTTTCCCTATGTTCAAATAACATTTTCTCTTCCTGTACTAGTATGCTCGTATTATATGTTTGTTATCATGATGATAACGGAACCAGGCAGTTCGTATAGCCTATGGAAATAATGTTGGATATCTACATGTTAACATAATAAAAAAAGTAGTTAGCCTTTATTTCATTTTTATTATTCAATCCTAGATTCTCAACATTTCAGATTAATCTGAATATTAGGTGGAAAATCTGCGACTTTGGACTTAAGATTATTTTATTCAACATACAAATTGATATAAGTTTAACTATTTTTCTATAGGATTTCAGAGTAAATTAATTAAGCACGAATTGGAGACCAAGGAACAAGCATAGGGCTTGGGTTCAAAATTTCAGCGAATTAATTTTCGTGGGTACGGTAAAATACCTTACGTCAGATTTCCGAACAAATAGACACTGGTAGAAAAATGGCCTTTAGTCGCGGTTCGCAACTGCCATTAGTCGCGGTTGCGCAACCGCGACTAATTAAGCGCGACTAAAGGCCCCCCCTTTAGTCGCGGTTGCTTACGAACCGCGACTAAAGGCCCGTCCACGTGGGCGGCTACCGTGTGCCTGGGCGAAGGACCTTTAGTCGCGGTTGGTGTCCCCAACCGGGACTAAAGGCTATTTCGTTAATTTTTTTAATTCATTTGGATTTCTAAATTTTTTTCACTCCGTTTTTTTTTCTTTTTTTTTTCAGAATTTCTCTTATTTCAGTTATTTGCATAGCTTAGTCTCTATCTCTAACTACACTTATCTCTAGTCAAATTACTTAATCTTGGTCAAACTTCCCGCTCGGTCACCCATCCTCCCACTACTCCACCTCTAGCACGCTTAACATCCGAGTTCCATTCCGTTCGCATCCAAGTGCTTCGCGCGCATGTATGTGATAGTAGTATCATATCAATCCTATTAACATGTTGATCGATGTCACATTTCTTTAGTGTTTGAATTTCAAATAATTCTTTTAATAAACAAAAGTAATGATGTAATAATAATATTGAATAAATAAATAAACATTAACTTTTTAATTTGTATTATTTTTAATTTTATTAATTAATTAATTTTTTTTTGCCAAACCTAAAATCTAAAAATTTGAAAATCTAAAAATTGGGTAAAAATGATAGTAATCTTTATGCAGAATGAAATTATTAATTTTAGGTTTTAAAAAATTAAAAAAATATATAATACTTAATTTATAGAAAAAACTAAAATCTTCCTGCTTTTGTATTTCCATTTGGAATTTTGAGAATCTAAAAATTAGCTAACCGGGTAAACCCCGGTGAATTCGGATGTAACTTTTTCCCAGGATTTTTTGATATATTATACGTTTTTTTTCGACGTCGTATGCAAAAGTTATTGCGGTTTTACCATTTTTTAAACTTTTTTTGCAAAAAAATTGGAAATTCGAATTTCTTAATTTCTCCGAATAGTAGGTTGCATAACATACAAGAATCTGAAAACAATTTTTTTTTTGAATTTTCTATCATTTTCTTTTGTATTTTACAAACCAAAAAAAGGCGATCCACGGGGGGGGGGGTGCAGGGTGCGTGGGAGTACAAAAACTCGGAAAAACCTTTAGTCGCGGTTGGGGACACCAACCGCGACTAAAGGTACTCTCTAGTCGCGGTTGGTGTCCCCAACCGCAACTAAGATTTTTCCGCCGGCCGCATCCTTCCATAGCCCTTTAGTCGCGGTTGGTGTTACCAACCGCGACTAAAGAGGTACCCTTTCGTCGCGGATGGAGCATTAGTCGCGGGTTGCCTCCCGAACCGCGACTAAAGCCCCCTTTAGTCGCGGTTCGAATATTTCCGGGACTAATGGGGGTGGACGGAAGCCTCTTTTTCTACTAGTGAGAAATAAAAAAATTCCAAAAAACTCACCAAATATTTTTACTCAAAAAATTTGTTTTTGAAAAGTATCCGAGATAGTTTTAAAAATTAATACGGCTAGCTGCATTTTCATTACAATTTTTATCACTTATTGTAATCGAAAGTAAACCATATACCATCTAATATGTAATACAATGTTGGACACTAACGTCTACGTTACCTACATTTCCTCATTCCTCATTCATCATGATCAGTAAAAAATGTACCTACTGTCCAAATAATTAATGTGGTCCTAGCTAGCTAGATGCACATGATATTCTAGAGAGAGCCAGTATGGAGTTCAGCTTCTTCATTTTGCACACTCTAGTATACCAAAAATAAAATTTAAAATTGGTGAGTAGGGTGTGAAGTGGATCCCACCTTGGTCACACTTCTGGTTTACACTAGAAAATACAAAAAGAACTATAAGTGGAATTTAGATGGGATCTCACTTGACACCTTATTGGCTTGATTTAATATTAACCTCTTACTACTCCCTCTGTACCGTTTTATAAGGGTTATACGTAGTTAAAAAAAAGGTTTACCACAAATATTTTCAATAAATATAAATTATATGTCAAGAGAATTATACCATTATATTCGATGGTATAATTCATTATATACTAAAATCACAATACCGGGTTGTCTTTTCAAGACACCACGTTAATCCATGTAAGATACAAAAAAAATACAATCGGTTGATTCTAAACATAACAGATGAGATTAAAAGGTAAAAGAAGTTATTTATATATATGTACAATATTAGTTGTGTAAAAAAGGAGGCTTCCACGTAAAACTCAAAAGGAAATATCTAATTTCGTTGGTTCCGAACCAGCTTTGACCAAGCGATGACTTTTGGTACTAAAAGCAAAACACGGAGGTATGAAATAAAGGTTAATCCACATCACTAAAATGATCTGATATGTCTGATTTTGGTTGGACCTAATTATAATGACTGAGATCAACAGGCTTTCACCCACGTAATTATGTCCATCGCATTGTGTGTCACGTGTACTAACCAGCCATGTACATCACTTGGATGAGACAAACACCAGATTGACTAAACCACATATTATTTTGATTATAAGACTGGGATACGATTTAACCGATAACAAAAATTAGAAATAAAAATCTTGTTCGAAGTATCATAATTCCATGATATTTAATTATTTGTAGAATCTCAATGCAATTGTGTGTATAGGATGTATTTGACATTAAATTTTCTAGTTTCACGTGCTATGATACAGTATCATATTATGATACTTCCACTAGCATATCTCTCCTCATTAATTATAGCGTCACATCAGATTTTTGCCAAGGTGGTATGCATGATACTCCTTATGATACTAGCAGTATGACTAGCTTAATATGCCCAAAATTTAATAGTAAATGGAATTCTTAAAAACATGAGCGCCAAATATGAATATGTACTAACATCAGACAAAAGTAAACTTGATTATTTTGTATATCTACAACTCACACACACATCCGAAATTTCATAATCAATTTAAATGAATAACTTATGTAAATGTAATTTTAAGTTTAGCAAAATATTTGGAGTAGCTACATAAACGGATTATTTGCGAAGCATACATTTATATATCTATCTATCACTTTGAACATACTAAAGCTTAGGCCATCACAATTGCGAGGGCCACCTGGCCAGCAGTAACTTTGAACAAGATTGATAGGTGGAACTTAGCATTATATTTAACTGATCCACAATTCCAGATGGTTGTAGGATTTGTATTCGATGACATCAGACCGTCACATGATCTTGTACGACATCACATTTTTTCCGCCACACATTAAAATGTAGTATGAAATATCGGACATATATACTATGGATGATACTAATTCTAAGTTGAATGAGACCTAAGTTAGTTATTAATCAAATGATGACACTCATATTTAAAAATCTCGGATGTAACTTGACTTGCAACTCGAAAACTCTCAGTTGCAACTGAAAAAACTTAGTTAATTGTTAGCACAGTTCAAATTAATTTTTTTAATTGCAACCCAACTTGAAAAATAAAAAAATATCAATTGAATCCCAACTTGTAACTCATAGAACACATGAATCATGATGCAATAGGATTCGACTAAGACCTAAGCTAACTTAGAACTAGCTAGTCAAACCGATATACTATTAGTCTATACTTCCCGTTTGAATGCATGTAGACCCAATCCCTTCCTCTTATTTCACTCCACACTACTCACGGCAAATGTTTTTGTCTGGTGTGTTAAGATGGCGTACTTGTTGGAGATATGCCCAAGAGGCAATAATAAATTAGTTATTCTTATATCTTACTGTTCATGATAAATGTTTACATCCCATGCTATAATTGTATTAACCGAAACATTGATACATATGTGTTATGTAAACAACAAGGAGTCCCTAGTAAGCCTCTTGTATAACTAGCTTGTTGATTAATAGATGATCATGGTTTCGTGATCATGAACATTGGATGTTGTTAATAACAAGGTTATGTCATTGGGTGAATGATATAATGGACATACACCCAAATAAGCGTAGCATAAGATCAAGTCATTAAGTTCAATTTGCTATAAGCTTTCGATACATAGTTGCCTAAGTCCTTCGACCATGAGATCATGTAAATCACTTACACCGGAAGGGTACTTTGATTACATCAAACGCCATTGCGTAAATGGGTGGTTATAAAGATGAGATTAAGTATTCAGAAAGTGTGAGTTGAGGCATATGGATCAATAGTGGGATTTGTCCATCCTGATGATGGAAAGATATACTCTGGGCTCTCTCGGAGGAATGTCGTCTGATTAGCTTGCAAACATATGATTGGATCATAAGAGATGACATACCATGGTACGAGTAAAGAGTACTTGTCGGTAACGAGGTTGAACAAGGTATGGAGATACTGATGATCGAACCTCGGACAAGTAAAATATCGCGTGACAAAGGGAATCGACATCGTGTGTAAATGGTTCAATCGATCACTAAGTCATCGTTGAATATGTGGGAGCCATTATGGATCTCCAGATCCCGCTATTGGTTATTGCTCGGAGAGGAGTCTCGACCATGTCTACATAGTTCATGAACCGTAGGGTGACGCGCTTAAGGTTCGATGTCGCATAAGTAGATTCAGAATATGAGATGGAGTCCGAAGTTTTTGTTCGGAGTCTCGAATGGGATCCAGGACATCACGAGGAGGTCCGGATTGGTCCGGAGAATAAGATTCATATAAGGGAAGTCATTTTCCGGGGTTCGGGAAAAAGTCCGGTGTTTTGACCGGAGCTTCTAGAAGGTTCTAGAGAGCCACTAGTGGGTCCACCACCCAGGGAGAGGCCACGTAGGCGCCACATGGCATGGTGGGGCCTGCCCACTATGACATGTGGGCCCAGGCTGGCCTACCCCTTAGAGATAAGATCTATCTCTGAATTTAAATGGTTTAAATCTAGAGATAAGATCTATCTCTAAAATAAAGTGTTTAAACAAAGAGATAAGGGGAAGGCTTGAGGGGGAAGAAAATTATCCCCCCATGCACCGGCAAGGGATAGGTGGGGCCCAGGGGGAACCCTAGGCCGACCCCTCCCCCTATATAAAGAGGGGAGGGGGTGGCCGGCTAACACACCAATCCAGAAACCCTGGCCGCCCCCTCTCTTCCTCCTCCATATACTGCGCAGGCTTAGGCGAAGCCCTGCAGTAATTCTTCTCCACCAACACCACCACGCCGTCGTGCTGCTGGGATTCCGTGGAGATCTACCACACCTTCGCTGCCCGCTGGAACGGGGAGAGGAAGGGGCTTCATCGACACCGTACGCGCGATCGAGTACGGAAGTGCTGCCGGATTGCAGCACCGGGACGATCGTCTACACCAACAACGAGATCTAATCTCGTAGGCTTTGGAAATCTTCGAGGGTTAGTCTCATATCAATCTCGTTGCTCTGATCTTGTAGATTAGATCTTGGGTGTTCCATAGATTATATCTTGGATTTATTCGTCTTTGCGGTAGAAATTTTTTTATTTTCTATGCAACGAACCCCATAAGTACTTTCCAACAATGCCAGCCCATCCCGCTACGACAACTTCGACTGTAGAAATGTAGCATCACCGCTCGGCCACTACTGTCCGCGCATGCGCTGATTACCAGGCTGGGGCGGCCATCACGAAGGTGGAGGTCCTGATTAAGTTGGCCATCTGACCCAACGGCGCCATGGCGGGGAGGATGGTAATCACACCACCAACCGCATAGGTGACGGCGTCGCATCCACGATTAGCAACTAGGCTAAGACCGTGTCGATGACAGTTACAAGGAGAGCACAGAAGAACAAGCATTACATATGGGGAACCTGAGGACCATGGGGTGGAAGCAGGTGCGTGTGTGTGTGTGTGGGGGGGGGGGGGGGGGCAGATGCCCCCTCCCCTACATTTGTATTGCATAGAGATAAGTTTTGTCACATGTGTTAAAGGATCCCAAAGAAAATTTGATCGCAAAACACAAGGTAAAAGCGTTTTATTTGATTGTTGTATTATTTACAAACACGAGGTAATAGGAAAATAATTAAATAGTAGTAGAACCTACCGAACATATCGGTGCTAAAGTTTTAATTCCGTCCAAAAGTCCTAGGCAATGTTAAAGTTGTAGCTTCTTTTTGAAAATATTTATAAATTTTGGCAATATCAAGACTTTTGAATATCCCTCGCTCGATGTAGCACACTCATAACAAACGTATCTACGTATTTTAAAGTGGCGCGCCTTTTAAAGTTTGTTGTGTTATTATTCATTATATCTGAAAACTTTTTTTATATTTGTTGGAACCAATATATTAATAGTTGTAAAAGTGCACAAGATTTTCATTTATACTTTGATTTGTAGGAATTGCACGGATATAAGACGAATCATGAGGTAGCCATTCATTGTGGTAAAATTCCGAGTTCCCCAAAAATTGTCCTTGGAGAACTATTTTGCCAAAAGAAGTTTTGAATGGTATATTATTTATGACACATAATTCATATATTTGTTGACAATAATTATGGTCTAACTTTTTATTAAATTACATGTAACCCTTATAAACATGTAATAGCATAATTTTATAACTCATTCAAAGATATCCAAGTTAAGAGCATAGATTCATAATTTAAGTAAGCTCTATCTAGGCTTTGGAGATATCATCCGTGCAGATTAGGCAATAAGCAGAGCTGTCAAATCTCCATGGACTCGGCTTCACGCTAGTCAACAACTGGTTGCGCCATCCGGCCGGATCACGTAAAACCAGGCCAGAATTGTATTAAACCACATGTGTGGCAGGCCAGCCTAGCCAAGATGATTTGGTCACTCCATTGACCGGTCAGCATCACGGACCCCTTCCTTCTCCCGTCCCCTCCTCCCCGTCACCCTCTCCCACGTACACTATATATAATAAACCTAACTCCGGCGAGCCAGTCATCTCCTTCTCCCACAATTAGCCATCGTTAACTGGTCCAACTGCCCGTGCCCTCGGCCGATCGATCGATTTTCCGGCCGGCTGGCGATGCTATTGTACACCGTGCAGTTTCTTTGCTCCGTCTTCGCCGCTTTTACCCGGCTCGTGCGCGCCCTCCGCAAGGCCATGGCCGCCGTTCTGTGCTCCCCGCCGGTCTCCGTGCCCTCTGCATCTACCGCCTCTTCTCCTCTTTCCATGAGAAGGACAACGAAGGTGCACCCAATCGTCAGCATCACCGTAGGAGATGCAAGCAAGGAGCAGCAGCTGTTTGCGCCCGCGGTGGATGCCTTTGCGCCGTGCAATGGCGGCGGCGGCGTCGTGGAGCAGATTGAGTCGACTAAGAAGGCACCGAGGAGGAGGCCGTCGATGCTTGTCATACCGGTCGTTCCTGAGGCCAGCGAGACGCCGGCTGGCTGGGGGGTGGTAGTGGTGGAGAAGGAGGCCGAGGTGGAGGTGGAAGGGGAGGGGTTTTGCTTGGCGAGCAGGAGAGGTGCGAGGCATGCAAATGAGGATGCGTATTGTGCGATCACTCACAAAGTTAGAGCAGATTCCCAGCTGGTAAACCTTTTATCTTTACATGTTTCTTGCATGTATGATATTCTTAGATTTTATGTAAGTTATGGACATCACTTATTTTTCAGGAGAAATTTAGCCAAGCTAGTAGTTTAGAGAGGATGAAAGCGGACTTTTTTCAATCTAAATTGTAATGAACAACCAAGAAAATATCAAATAATACACTATGAAAAAACTATGAAAAAACTACAATATGGAAATAAATTCCATATGGTGAATCTGCTGATATTGATTTGGTAGTAACCTTACTCGTACGCAATGATATTTTGATAAATTTGATCAAACTTGGAAGACTTTAACCTGGGGAAAATGTATTCGCTATATATAATTTTTAGAACAAAATGAGCATATATCATGCAGCTTGAGCATTGCAAAAGAAATATGCATGTAATCCTGTCATATATACATTTACGCAAACCATACGGAGATGTTGACTTCTGTACTGAAACACTAAATAAAAGTTAGGATACAATCCTTTGGATTGACCCCGTAAGAGTACGCCGCCCATCACATGCATGAATAACAAAGTCTTTTCCTTGGTGTCTCTGCAGGCATTCTACGGTGTGTACGATGGGCATGGCGGCCGTGCGGCCGTGGACTTGGTCTCCGAGCGGCTCGGCAAGAACGTCGTGGCCGCTGTGCTGGCCACGACGGAGCCGAAGGAAGCTGCAGCGGCGGCGTCGTCCTCGGTAGATGCCACGGCGGCCGCGATCAGAGCCGCCTACTTGACCACCGACAGCGAGTTCCTGGGCCAGGTGTGTACTATGTTTTTACCTGGTCTCCTCTGGCTGCATATATGAGCTGAACGGGTCAACACATCCTTTTTCTGCTGTACAACATACTTTGCATGCCGACAATGGCGATGTCCATCACTACTCCATTAGGGTTTGTTCGTTGTTGTGATTGCGATGGCCGACACATGCACCTTGGCTAGCTTGTACTCCCTTTGCCGTGCCCCAGGCTCCCAGGTGTCAATTTTGGTGAATGGCTATTGCTAAGTTGCTAGCTACTTCCTTATACTTCCATATCAGTTGTCGCTAGTACAAGTTTGTCCTAAGTCGGCGATAGATGTATGGCAACAAGTTTCTATGAAAATAATACTAGCATAGTAAATTTTATTAGAAATCATGCATTACACACTAAGTTGCAAAAAAAATTCTCAATAAGTAGTAACTCTTTTTTTGTCCCGCTTGAACGCAGGGCCTAAGAGGTGGTTCATGTGCCGCAACAGCTTTGGTAAAGGACGGCGACCTCTACGTGGCGAACCTCGGCGACTGCCGCGCCGTCATGAGCCGCGGCGGCACGGCGACCGCACTGACCTCCGACCACACCGCAGCGAGGGGGGATGAGAGAGCCCGCATCGAGAGCTCGGTAAGGCTGATGAGCACGAATAAATCACAAAACGCATAACCGATTCGGAAGAGGGAATGTCAACTAATCTAGACAATCAAAATCATGCAGGGTGGCTACGTGAGCTGCGGCACCAACGGCGTGTGGAGGGTGCAGGACTGCCTCGCCGTGTCGCGGGCGTTCGGCGACGCCAGCCTCAAGAGGTGGGTGATCTCCGAGCCCGAGATCACGAGACATACCCTCACCACTGGCTGCGAGTTCCTCGTCCTCGCCTCCGACGGCCTATGGAACAAGGTGTCCAACCAGGAGGCGGTGGACGCTGTCTCGAGAAGCAACAACGCGGGTCGCAACTCTGCCGGTTGCTGCAAGGAGATCGTGGACATGGCGCGGAGTAGAGGGAGCAGGGATGACATCACCGTTATGGTGGTCGACCTCACGAGGTTCACGTAGTATAGAATGCCATGAAAAGCCAGATGGGGACAACACATCCGCCAATTTTTCCAGGAACAAGGGCAGACACGTCGTGCCAATGAAGAACGTGAGCACCCGTGCGGATAATTAGCACCAGGATTTCAGTCCTGGAGGCGGCCAGTCTTAACAATCTTGCTGACCGGCCTCGGATCGGATCCTTCGAACAGAGTTACAGAGAAAGGGAGAGCTGACGAATTATGCAAGTTACTCACTTACTAATCGGGGAGAAATGAAGACGGAGAGCTCCTAAATTGATCGCGTGTAGATATCTTCAACTTTTGTTTGTTTGTTTAGGAGCAATAATAAATGTCTTTTCTGTCCCTGTGTATGTGTGTATATATGCTTGTGCCATGATGAAATGCCAGATATGGTATGGGTAGTGCAGAAGAAACTAAATAAGTTGCACATAAGGTCATATTTTGGGGCCGGTGTAACAAAAATCATAAGTTATAAGGCTTTGAAACAAAACCGACTACTAAATCTGATAATTATAAGTTGACCAAGAATTAAGTTAGTTGAAGGTTAATTCTAAGACCCTTAGATTTGCTTCTAAGGTTTATCTATGTGAGAATTGCACATGATTATGCAATTACACATTCTCTATCCACCTACACGTAAATGGCACATAAAATTAGGTGAGAATTAAGTTGGTTCTAGATCGACCGATCACTAGTTATATCCATAGTCTCTAATACCAAGTATGACATGGGAGGCTGGCACACTGGAGCGGCCACGCTGAACCCATTTAGTCTCTCTATATTGTGCCTGCGACGGGCTGGATCCTCCCCATTTCCTCTACCTATGTCACATTCTCCGCGGGGATTGTGAAGTGGTTGTGGAGCTTGCATTCTCCAGAGTAGAGAAAACTAGCCATAATGAGTGAGATCCAACTTCATTGTGGAATCTCGAGGGCAGGAAGGTGAACTTCGGTGGCTTCAAGAAACTTCGTGGTTACCACTAGTGGAAAATGGGACATCCATCTAAGCCATTGGTACCGGTTCCCTTACGAACCGGTGCCAATGGGGTAATCTGCACCGGTTGGGGGGCTCAGGCGGGCGAGGAGCTCTGGCACCGGTTCGTGAGGGGCTTTCGTACCGTTTCGTGTTAGGAACCGGTACGAAAGGTCTTCGGCCAAAAGTCAGACGCGTGGTGGGGCCCGGGCAGGACCTTTGGTACCGGTTTGTAACACGAACCGGTACCAAAGGGTGCCCCCTATATCATCAAGTCGAGCCCGTCCCCTGGCTCTTCTCTTCATCTCATTTTTCTCTTCTTCCTCTCACACAAATTTTTTTTGCACCTCTCACACTCCAACAAATCTCTATTTTTTCTCCACCATTTTAACAAGATTAAGGGCATATATCTATCCAAGGGTTAGCAATATCATCCTTTCTTCCGGCGTTCCTAATTTAGCACATTTCTTTAGTAGTTTTAACTCGTACTATTTTTCTAGTGCTAGCAAGGTGTTCGATGAAATGCCTAAGTTAGGGATTTTACTTTTTTATAATCAATTTGAGCTGAAATTATGGTATATTTTTTAGGTTTTAATTAGTATCATCCCCGTCCTCACCGCCGTCGATCGCCAGCGTCGTCCCCTAGCCGGCACCGTACAACCTCGGTGAGCCTCTTCTTTTTTATAAAAAAACTTAGTTTTATGTGATGAACTTGAATATTAATTAAGTTGGTCACTCATATATCCACGATGTTGTGTAATTAATGATATTTGATATACATATAAAATGCAGATGAGTCGACAATGGATGTATGGTGACCGGTGCCATCCCGACTTCATTAATGGCATGCATTATTTTCTCAACGTGGCTGAGGCAAACAGGCAGTCGAATGGTTTCATCTATTGTCCATGTAGTTCCTATAAGAATATGACGGATTACTCTACCTCAAAGACCATTCACGTCCACCTGCTGCAGAACGGTTTCATGCAGCTATAATTGTTGAACAAAGCACGGAGAAAGAGGGGTTATATTGGAAGACAACGAAGAAGAAGAGGATAGTGACAACTATCCTATGTTCACTGAAGACGGTGATAGTAGAATGGGGGAAGACGAAGCTGAAGAAGAGCCCATTTTTGATGAGCCGATTTTTGATGACCCCGATGACGATTTGGGTCGGGCCATTCTTGATGCGAAGATAAGCTGCGGAAGTGAAAAGGAGAGGTTGAAGTTGGAGAAAATGTTAGCGGATCACAAGACACTGTTGTACCCAAATTGCGAAGATGGCCAGAAAAGGCTGGGTACCACGCTGGAATTGCTGCAATGGAAGGCAGAGAATGGTACTTCTGACAAGGGATTTGAAAAGTTGCTGAAAATAATAAAGAAGATGCTTCCGGGGAGAACGTATTGCCCTCTAGTACGTACGAAGCAAAGAAGGTTGTCTCGCCCTCTAGGATTAGAGGTGCAGAAGATACATGCATGCATCAATGACTGCATCCTCTACCGCGGGAGTACGAGAATTTGAATGCATGCCCGGTATGTAGTGCATTGAGGTATAAGATCAGGCGAGATGACCCTGGTGATGTTGAGGGCGAGTCCACCCCTAGGAAGAGGGTTCCTGCGAAGGTGATGTGGTATGCTCCTATAATACCACGGTTGAAACGTTTGTTCCAAAACAAAGAGCATGCCAAGTTGTTGCGATGGCACAAAGAGGACCGTAAGAAAGATTTGATGCTGAGACACCCCGCTGACGGGTTGCAGTGGAGAAAAATCGACAGAGAGTTCAAGTCATTTTCAGATGACGCAAGGAACTTAAGATTTGGTCTAAGTACATATGGCTTTAATCCTTTCGGTGAGCAGAGCACCAGTCATAGCACCTGGCCAGTGACTCTATGTATCTATAACCTTCCTCCTTGGTTGTGCATGAAGCGGAAGTTCATTATGATGCCAGTGCTCATCCAGGGCCCGAGGCAACCCGGCAACGACATTGATGTGTACCTGAGGCCATTGGTTGAAGAACTTTTACAGTTGTGGCGTGACGAAGGTGTACCTGTGTGGGATGAGTACGAACAAAAGGAATTTAACCTATGGGCGTTGTTGTTTGTAACCATCAATGATTGGCATGCTCTTAGTAATATTTCAGGGCAGTCAAACAAGGGATACAATGCATGCACACACTGTTTAGGTGAGACTGACACTATATATTTGGGAAACAAGAATGTGTACCTGGGGCATCGTCGATTTCTTCCAAAACAACATCACATAAGAAAGAGAGGAAAGCATTTCGGAGGTGAGGCAGATAACTGAACGAAGCCTACCCGCCCTACTTGGGAAGTTATATATGATATGGTCAAGGATTTAAAAGTGATCTTTGGAAAGGGTCCCGGCGGACAATCTGTTCCGCATGTTGACGGACATGTACCTATGTGGAAGAAGAAGTCGATATTTTGGGAGCTACCCTACTGGAAATTCTTAGAGGTTCACTCTGCAATCGACGTGATGCACGTGACGAAAAATCTTTGCGTGAACCTGCTAAACTTCTTGGGCATGTATGGGAAGACAAAAGATACACCGGATGCACGGCAGGACCAGCAAAGTATCCACGAAGGAAACAACCTGAATCGAGAGAAGTATCAAGGTCCCGCCGGCTACGCTCTTACCAAAGAGGAGAAGGAGATCTTTTTTGAAGTCCTGAGTAGCATCAAGCTCCCGTCTGGCTTCTCGTCGAATATAAAGGGAATAATAAACATGTCAGAGAAAAAGTTTCAAAACCTAAAGTCTCATGACTGCCACGTGATTATGACACAATTACTTCCGGTTGCATTGAGGGGGATTCTGCCGGAAAATGTTCGAGTACCCATTGTGAAGCTATGTGCGTTCCTCAATGCAATTTCTCAGAAGGTGATCAATCCACTTACTCTACAAAATTTACAGAAGGATGTGGTCCAATGTCTATTCAGCTTCGAGTTGGTGTTCCCACCATCCTTCTTCAATATTATGACACATCTCCTAGTTCACCTGGTCGAAGAGATTGGCGTTCTCGGTCCTGTATTTCTACACAACATGTTCCCCTTTGAGAGATTCATGGGAGTCTTAAAGAAGTACGTTCATAACCGTGCTAGGCCAGAAGGAAGCATCTCCAAGGGCTATGGAACAGAGGAGGTCATTGAGTTTTGTGTTGACTTTATTCCTGACCTTAAGCCGATCGGTGTTCCTGAATCGCGCTATGAGGGGAGACTGCGTGGAAAAGGCATGCTAGGAAAGAAAGCAATAACGTGTATGGACAGACATTCTTTCACTCAAGCACACTACACAGTTCTACATAATTCCATCTTGGTGGCTCCGTACAAAGAGAAACACAAGGATATCTTACGCTCTAAATACCCGGAGGAACGTGAAGATTGGATTGATGGAGAACACATGAAGACTTTCGGCGGTTGGTTGCAAACACGTCTCATGAATGCCACTGATGACGAGCAGCTATACTTGTTGGCCAAGCAACCATCTTCGACTATATCGACTTTTCAAGGGTACGAGATTAATGGGAACACATTTTACACGTTCGCCCAAGATAAAAAGAGCACCAACCAAAACAGTGGTGTCCGCTTTGATGCAGCAGATGACAATGGGAAGAAGGTCACATATTATGGGTACATAGAGGAGATATGGGACTTGAATATGGACCTAATTTCAAGGTCCCTTTGTTCCGGTGCAAATAGTTCAACCTGAAAGACGGGGTACAGGTAGACCCGCAGTACAGAATGACTACAGTGGATCTCAAGAATCTAGGGTACGACACCGAACCATTCGTCCTAGCCAGTGAAGTGGCTCAGGTTTTTTATGAAGGACATGTCTAGCAAACCGAAAAAAAGAAAAGAAAGGCAAGAGGACACATCATACGATGAGCCAAAGCGGCACATAGTTCTTTCAGGAAAAAGAAACATCGTGGGAGTAGAGGACAAGACAGACATGTCAGAAGATTATAATAATTTTGATGATATTTGACCCTTCAAGGTGAAAACTGACCCAAGCATCATCTTAAATAATGAAGATTGTCCATGGTTGCGTCGCAATCAGAAGAAAGGGAAACAGACGAAGAAAACTCGGAAAACTAGTTAGATAGGGATCATAACTTGTGTATCTCAATATGGAAATCACTTTTGTGTAATGATGTTACTGTAAGATATTAACAATGGAGCTTTCACGGGCTTGCAGGGAAATTTTTCCGAGGCGGAACTTCCGAATATGCCATATATAGGGCATGTGCACCAAGGGCATATTCGATAAGTTCTGCCACGGGAGATTTCCCTACCCTTTCCACAACATTGTTAGAGGAGATGCAGTCTTTCACGGGCTTGCAGGGAAATTTTTCCGAGGCGGAACTTTCGAAGATGCCATAGGGCGTGTGCACCAAGGGCATCTTCGAGAAGTTCCGCCACGGGAGATTTCCCAACCCTTTCCTCCATCCATGGGGATGAAACTCTCCATCCATGTTGGCTTGTTGAGCTGCTTGCCATGGCGATGCTCCTTTTATAGGCACGGCGCCGCTTCTACTTTGTCTTCTTCCTCCGACAGGGTATCGTGCGCTACATGCTTTATCTCATCGAGCAGGGCGTCCTTATCATGCCGACAGCTTTAGTACCGGTTGCACCCACCAGCCGGTACTAAAGGTTACCCACGCGTCCTTATCCCACCGACAGTTTTGTTACATGACAGAAAACCACCTTTAGTACCGGTTGCACCCACCAGCCGGTACTAAAGGTTTCCCGCCTATTTTCTTCCCGCGCTTTCCACCGGTTCCCGCCTCCGTCATCCCGCCATTTTTTCACTATATATATGTAGGCTTGGCCTCCATTTACATATCACATCTAGACTCATATCTGCAAACCTCATCATTCTCTCCCATGGCTTCCATCGTATCTCTAACCCCCGGGAGGCGGAGGCGCTTTGCGCCTCGAACTACCCCTGCCCGCCGGGCTACCGCGTCCCGACCGGCTGGTTGCTAAGCGTCGGAGGCGTACCGGTCCCTCCAGTCCCTCTAGGTGTGGCGCACGAGATGGCCATCACGAACCACTACTACTTCGAGCTCATGCCAGAGCAGCGGAGGAATCCCCAGTGGCATCCCGACTACAGCCCGACTTGGGAAAGCTTCTTCATCAATCGGCGTGAGAGGGCGCTTGCCAGGCACGAGGAGGGCGGCCCGCCTCCTTCGAACTTCAACGAGGTCGGCCGTCGGCTGTGGTGGCGCAGCCGGACTCTCCAGGGCGTCATGGCCTACCGTGGCGCCCGCCTGCACTACCCTCAGTCCTAGCCCACGCGTGCTCTCCCGTCGAGGTTCGACTATCGCGACCCCGATGCCAGCGACGATGATGACGGCGACTACGAAGACTACAGTGGCGAGTACTAGAGGCACGAGTATGACTGAATGACTCCAACAGTCAAATCTGGCCATGTATCATAATTTTCAGTTAAGCTATGTACTTTTAATTCGAGTTCAATCGTAATAAAATTTTATTCCCGCCCTTTCTTTCTCGCCTTTTTTCTCCCACGCACGGCGTCATGGCGGGAAAGTTTCCCGCGCGACGTCGGGGCGGGAAAATTTCCCGCGCGGACGGCGTCGTGGCGGGAGTAAAGAAAAGAAATAGAAAAGAAACAGAAAAGAAATAGAAAAAATAGAAAAGAAAAGAAACAGAAAAGAAAAAGAAAAGCAATAGAAAAAATAAATAGAAAAGAAAATTAATAGAAAAGCAATAGAAAAAAATAAATAGATAAGAAATAAAAAATAAAAGAAAAAGAAACAGGAAAAGAAAAGAAAAGAAAAGAAAAAGAAAAGCAATAGAAAAGAAAAGAAAAATAAAAGCAATAGAAAATAATAAATAGAAAAGAAATAGAAAATAAAAGAAAAAGAAACAGGAAAAGAAAAGAAACAGAAAAGAAAAGAAAAATGAAGCAGAAAAGAAAAAAGAAATAGAAAAGAAACAACAAAAGAAAAGATAATAGAAAAAGAAAAACAAAAACAAAAAAACCCTTTGGCACCGGTTGGTGCCACCAACCGGTACGAGGTGGCACCAACCGGTGCCAAAGGGGGTTCTCCTCCATTACACTTAGCCGCGCGGGGAAAATTCCCCCAAATCAACATTTCACACGCATCCAAGCCATGCGCGCGATGCCCTCGCCGTCGCCAAGGACCACGCCGTCGCTGCCGTGTCCGCCTTCGTCGCCACGCGCTCAACGCCCTCGTCGTCGCCACGAGGACCACGCCGTCGTCACCCGCCGCTCCCCCCTCCACCGGAAACCAGGTGAGGGTTTCCACTCCCCTTCTCCCCTCCTCCGGCCGGTAGCGCCTCCCGCCACAGCGGCCGCCGCCTACGCCGCAGCGCGCGGCCTCATCCACCTTGCCTCCTGGTGCGCGTAGATGTACACGTCCCTTGGGAACCCCAAGAGGAAGGTATGATGCGCACAGTGGCAAGTTTCCCTCAGTAAGAAACCAAGGTTTAATCGGAGCAGTAGGAGTCAAGAAGCACGTTGAAGGTTGATGTGGCGAAATATGATGCGGCGCAACACCAGGGATTCCGGCGCCAACGTGGAACCTGCACAACACAACCAAAGTACTTTGCCCCAACGAAACAGTGAGGTTGTCAATCTCACCGGCTTGCTGTAACAAAGGATTAACCGTATTGTGTGGAAGATGATTGTTTGCGAAGAAAACAGTAAAGAACAATTGCGATAGATTGTATGCGATGTAAAGAATAGGACCGGGATCCACGGTTCACTAGAGGTGTCTCTCCCATAAGATAAAAGCATGTTGGGTGAACAAATTACAGTCGGGCAATTGACAAATAGAAAAGGGCATAACAATGCATATACATGATATGATAAATATAGTGAGATTTAATCGGGGCATTACGACAAAGTACATAGACCGCCATCCGAGCATGCATCTATGCCTAAAAAGTCCACCTTCGAGGTTATCATCCGAACCCCTTTCGGTATTAAGTTGCAAGCAACGGACAATTGCATTAAGTATGGTGCGTAATGTAATCAACAACTACATCCTTAGACATAGCATCAATGTTTTATCCCTAGTGGCAACAGCACATCCACAACCTTAGAACTTTCTGTCACTGTCCCAGATTTAAGGGAGGCATGAACCCACTATCGAGCATAAATACTCCCTCTTGGAGTTAAGAGCAAAAACTTGGCCAGAGCCTCTACTAATAACGGAGAGCATGCAAGATCATAAACAACACATAGGTAATAGATTGATAATCACCATAACATAGTATTCTCTATCCATCGGATCCCGAAAAACACAACATATAGTATTACAGATAGATGATCTTGATCATGTTAGGCAGCTCACAAGATCCAACAATGAAGCACATAAGGAGAAGACGACCATCTAGCTACTGCTATGGACCCATAGTCAGGGGTGAACTACTCACTCATCACTCCGGAGGCGATCATGGCGATGAAGAGTCCTCCGGGAGATGATTCCCCTCTCCGGCAGGGTGCCGGAGGCGATCTCCTGAATCCCTCGAGATGGGATTCGCGGCGGCGGCGTCTCTGGAAGGTTTTCCGTATCGTGGCTCTCGGTACTGGGGGTTTCGCGACGGAGACTTTAAGTAGGCGGAAGGGCAACGCGGGGGGCCACACGAGGGCCCCACACGCTAGGGCCGCGCGGCCAGGGCCTGGGCCGCGCCGCCCTAGTGTGGCGGCGCCTCGTGGCCCCACTTCCTTCCCTCTTCACGCTTCTGGAAGCTTCGTGCAAAAATAGGACCCTGGGCGTTGATTTCGTCCAATTCCGAGAATATTTCCTTACTAGGATTTCTGAAACCAAAAACAGCAGAAAACAGCAACTGGCTCTTCGGCATCTTGTTAATAGGTTAGTTCCAGAAAATGCGTAAATACGACATATAATGTGTATAAAACATGTAGATATCATCAATAATGTAGCATGGAACATAAGAAATTATCGATACGTTGGAGACGTATCAGCATCCCCAAGCTTAGTTCTGCTCGTCCCGAGCAGGCAAACGATAACAAGGATAGTTTCTGGAGTGACATGCCATCATAATCTTGATCATACTATTGTAAACATATGTAATGAATGCAACGATCAAAACAATGGTAATGACATGAGTAAACAAATGAATCATAAAGCAAAGAATTTTCATGAATAGTACTTCAAGACAAGCATCAATAAGTCTTGCATAAGAGTTAACTCATAAAGCAATAAATCAAAGTAAAGGTATTGAAGCAACACAAAGGAAGATTAAGTTTCAGCGGTTGCTTTCAACTTATAACATGTATATCTCATGGATATTGTCAATGTAAAGTAATATAACAAGTGCAATATGCAAGTATGTAGGAATCAATGCACGGTTCACACAAGTGTTTGCTTCTTAAGGTGGAGAGAGATAGGTAAACTGACTCAACAATAAAAGTAAAAGAAAGGTCCTTCAAAGAGGAAATCATCGATTGCTATATTTGTGCTAGAGCTTTTATTTTGAAAACATGAAACAATTTTGTCAACGGTAGTAATAAAGCATATGAGTTATTTAACTTATATCTTACAAGTTGCAAGCCTCATGCATAGTATACTAATAGTGCCCGCACCTTGTCCTACTTAGCTTGGACTACCGGATCATCGCAATACACATGTTTCAACCAAGTGTCACAAAGGGGTACCTCCATGCCGCCTGTACAAAGGTCTAAGGAGAAAGCTCGCATTTTGGATTTCTCGCTTTTGATTATTCTCAACTTAGACATCCATACCGGGACAACATGGACAACGAGATAATGGACTCCTCTTTAATGCATAAGCATGTAGCAACAATTATTATTCTCATATGAGATTGAGGATATATGTCCAAACTGAAACTTCCACCATGATTCATGGCTTTAGTTAGCGGCCCAATGTTCTTCTCTAACAATATGCATGCTCCAACCATTAAGGTGGTAGATCTCCCTTACTTCAGACAAGACGGACATGCATAGCAACTCACATGATATTCAACAAAGAGTAGTTGATGGCGTCCCCAGAAGCATGGTTGTCGCACAACTAGCAACTTAATAAGAGATAAAGTGCATAAGTACATATTCAATACCACAATAGTTTTTAAGGCTATTTTGTCCCATGAGCTATATATTGCAAAGGCAAATGGAAATTTTAAAGGTAGCACTCAAGCAATTTACTTTGGAATGGCGGAGAAATACCATGTAGTAGGTAGGCATGGTGGACACAAATGGCATAGTGGTTGGCTCAAGGATTTTGGATGCATGAGAAGTATTCCCTCTCGATACAAGGTTTAGGCTAGCAAGGTTATTTGAAGCAAACTCAAGGATGAACCAGTGCAGCAAAACTCACATAAAAGACATATTGTAAACATTATAAGACTCTACACCGTCTTCGTTGTTGTTCAAAACTCAATACTAGAATTATCTAGACCTTAGAGAGACCAAATATGCAAACCAAATTTTAGCAAGCTCTATGTATTTCTTCATTAATGGGTGCAAAGTATATGATGCAAGAGATTAAACATGAGCAAAACAATTGCAAAGTATCACATTATCCAAGACATTTTAGAATTACTACATGTAGCATTTCCCAATTCCAACCATATAACAATTTAACGAAGAAGTTTCAACCTTCGCCTTGAATATTATGAGTAAAGCCTAAGGACATATTTGTCCATATGCAACAGCGGAGCGTGTCTCTCTCCCACACAGTGAATGCTAGGATCCATTTTATTCAAACAAAAACAAAAACAAACCGACGCTCCAAGTAAAGAACACAAGATGTGACTGAATAAAAATATAGTTTCAGGGGAGGAACCTGATGATGTTGTCGATGAAGAAGGGGATGCCTTGGGCATACCCAAGCTTAGACTCTTGAGTCTTCTTAAAATATGCAGGGATGAACCACGGGGGCATCCCCAAGCTTAGAGCTTTCACTCCTCTTGATCATAGTATATCATACTCCTCTCTTGACCCTTGAAAACTTCCTTCACACCAAACTTCAAGCAAACTCATTAGAGGGTTAGTGCACAATTAATAATTCACATATTCAGAGGTGACACAATCATTCTTAACACTTCCGGACATTGCACAAAGCTACTGGACATTAATGGATCAAAGAAATTCATCCAACATAGCAAATACGGCAATGCGAAATAAAAGGCAGAATCTGTCAAAAACAGAACAGTCCGTAAAGACGAACCTGAAAGGTGCACTAGACTTGCTCAAATGGAAAAACTCAAAACTAATGAAAGTTGCGTACATATCTGAGGATCACGCTCGTAATTTTGCAGATTTTTTTGATTTTTTTACAGAGACTTATTGCAGAATTCGTGACAGACAGCAATGCTGTTTCTGCGTAGCGATCCCAAATATAACATCAACTTTAACATAGAAACTTTACTTGGCACAAAAACATGATAAGGAGAGGTTGCTACAGTAGTAAACAACTTCCAAGACTCAAATATAAAACAAAGTACTATAGTAAAAACATGGGTTATCTCCCATAAGCGCTTTTCTTTAACGCCTTTCAGCTAGGCGTATAAAGTGTAAATCAAGTAACATCAAGAGTAGAAGCATCAACATCATAACTTGTTCTAATAATAGAATCAAAAGGCAACTTCATTCTCTTTCTAGGGAAGTGTTCCATACCTTTCTTGAGAGGAAATTGATATTTAATATTACCTTCCCTCATATCAATAACAGCACCAACGGTTCGAACAAAAGGTCTTCCCAACACAATAGGACAAGATGCATTGCATTCAATATCCAAGACAACAAAATCAACGGGGACAAGGTTATTGTTAACCGTAATATGAACATTATCAACTCTCCCCAAAGGTTTCTTTTTAACATTATCGGCAAGGTTAACATCCAAATAACAATTCTTCAATGGTGGCAAGTCAAACATATCATAAATCTTTTTAGGCATAACAGAAATACTTGCACCAAGATCACATAAAGCATTACATTCAAAGTCATTGAATTTCATTTTAATGATGGGCTCCCAACCATCTTCTAACTTTATAGGAATAGAAGTTTCAAGTTTTAGTTTCTCTTCCCTAGCTTTTATGAGAGCATTTGTAATATGTTTTGTAAAGGCCAAATTTATAGCACTAGCATTAGGACTTTTAGCAAGTTTTTGTATGAACTTTATAACTTCAGAGATGTGGCAATCATCAAAATCTAAATCATTATGAGCTACAGCAATGGGATCATTGTCCCCAAGGTTGGAAAAAATTTCAGCAGTTTTATCACAAGCGGTTTCAGTAGCTTTAGCAATTTCGAGCAGCTTTGTACGCTTTGCACTAGGAGTAGAAACATTGCCAACACCAATTATTTTACCATTGATAGTAGGAGGTGCAGCAACATGTGAATCATTATCATTACTAATGGTGGTAATAGTCCAAACTTTAGCTACATTATTCTCTTTAGCTAGTTTTTCATTTTCTTCTCTATCCCACCTAGCACGCAATTCAGCCATTAATCTTATATTCTCATTAATTCTAACTTGGATGGCATTTGCTGTAGTAGTAATCTTATTATCAATATCATTATTAGGCATAACTTTCAATTTTAATAGATCAACATCGGAGGCAAGTCTATCAACTCTAGAAGCAATAATATCAATTTTATCAAGCTTTTCCTCAACAGATTTGTTAAAAGCAGTTTGTGTACTAATAAATTCTTTAAGCATGGCTTCAAGACCAGGGGGTACACTCTGATACGTCCAATTTGCATCACTATTTTGTATCATAATTTGCTGTTATTCATTGATATATTTCATATTGGGACACAATACTTATGTTATTTCATCTATTTTGCATATTTCATCATTATTGGAGGATCAAGCACCGGAGCCGAGATTCTGCTGGAAAAAGCACCGTCGAACGCAATATTTCGGAAGATCAATCGTGGAAGGGAATTTCACGAAAATTCCTATTTTTCCAGATGACGAAGGGAGCCGAAGGGGAAGAAGAGAGGGCCATCGTGGGCCCAGACCATAGGGCGGCGCGGCCCAAGGCCTGGCCGCGCCACCCTATGCTCTGGGGGGCCCACGACCCTTTTCGCCTCCTTTTCTTCACGTACTCCTTCGTCCCGAAAACCTAAGCCAGACAGAGGACCTCACGAGGGGTTACAGCCGCCTCTGCGGGGCGGAGAACACCAGAGAGAAGAGAGCTCTCCGGCGGGCGGGAATCCGCCGGGGAAATTCCCTCCCGGAGGGGGAAATCGACGCCATCGCCATCGTCATCGAGCGGGACATCATCTCCATCATCATCATCATCATCTCCACCATCTACACCGCCATCACCACCGCTGCACCTCGTCATCGCTGTAGCAATTCGGGTTAAATCTTGATTGTTTGATAGGGGAAACTCTCCCGGTGTTATTCTATACTTGTTGTAGATGCTATTGAGTGAAACCATTGAACCAAGGTTTATGTTCAGATTGTTATTCATCATCATATCACCTCTGATTGTATTCCATATGATGTCTCGTGAGTAGTTCGTTTAGTTCTTGAGGACATGGGTGAAGTCTAAATGCTAGTAGTGAATTATGGTTGAGTAATATTCAATGTTATGATATTTAAGTTGTGGTGTCATTCTTCTAGTGGTGTCGTGTGAACGTCGACTACACGACACTTCACCATTTATGGGCCTAGGGGAGTGCATCTTGTATTCGGTTGCTAATTGCGGGGTTGCCGGAGTGACGAAACCTAAGCCCCGTTAGTATATCGATGCAGGAGGGATCGCAGGATCTCGAGTTTAAGGCTGTGGTTAGATTTATCTTAATTACTTTCTTGTAGTTGCGGATGCTTGCAAGGGGTATAATCACAAGTATGTATTAGTCCTAGGAAGGGCGGTGCATTAGCATAGGTTCACCCACACGACACTTATCAAATCAATGAAGATTAATCAGCTGTATGAAGCGAAAGTACTAGACTAAAATCCCCGTGTGTCCTCAGGAACGTTTGGTCATTATAAGTAAACAAACCGGCTTGTCCTTTGTGCTAAAAAGGATTGGGCCACTCGCTGCAATTATTTCTCTTGTATTTTATTTACTCGTACTTTATTTATCTGCAATATCAAAACCCCCTGAATACTTGTCTGTGAGCATTTACAGTGAATCCTTCATCGAAACTGCTTGTCAACACCTTCGCTCCTCGTTGGGTTCGACACTCTTATTTATCGAAAGTACTACGATACACCCCCTATACTTGTGGGTCATCAAGACTATTTTCTGGCGCCGTTGCCGGGGAGTGAAGCGCTATTGGTAAGTGGAATTGGTAAGGAAATTTACTGTTTGTGCTGATTTTATTTCTGCCTGCTGCTATAAATCATTATGGAGAGATCTTCTCTTCAATTTCTATTTGGGAAATCTACTACTACTGCAACGGTAGTGGATGAAGCGCCAGGTGAGGAAGTAGTACCATATAAAATACCTATGAAAATTATTGAACGTGTTATGGATAACCGCTATGAAGGGGATGGAACTGTCCATCCTGGTGATCATTTACTGTTTTTGCATGAATTATGCGGGTTATTCAAATGTGCAGGTATTTCTATGAATGAAGTTAGGAAGAAACTATTCACTATATCGCTGTCTGGTAAAGCGGCGCACTGGTATAAATTGCTGAAGAATGGTGATTCTATTGATTGGGAGGACATTGTGCCTTTATTTTATTCCAAATTTTATCCTCCAAGTGAAATTCACAAAGATCGGAACCGCATATATAATTTCTGGCCTCATGATGGAGAGAGTATTGCCCAAGCTTGGGGGAGATTGAAGTCTTTAATGCTCAAATGCCCCATTCATGAGCTTCCTGGTAATGTTATTATTGATAATTTCTATGCAAGACTTTCTTTTCAAGACAAGACCTTGCTGGATACTTCCTGTTCTGGATCATTTACACGCAAGAATGAAGAGTTTAAAAGGGACCTTCTTGATCGGATCCAAGAAAATACCGAAGGATGGGAGAACGACAAAGATAGAGAATCGGGTATAATTTATGATTATAAATGCATTGAAGCTTTTATGGATACCGATAAATTTCGTAATATGAGTGCTACATATGGTCTTGATTCCCAAGTTGTTGCAAATCTTTATAGAGCTTTTGCCTCTCATTATGAACTGCCTAAGAAGAATTTTGATAAGTATCATGAACCGTATAAAGATAAAATTGATTCATCTGTAAACAAATGTGTAGTGGTTGAAACTGTTGATAATGTTATTCCTGAAGCTTATATCGAAAAAACTCCTTTCCCTGCTAAAATGAAGGAGTACTCTGTCATATCTAGTGCAGTTAATAAAAGCGAAAAGAAACCTAGAGAACCTGAAGAACAAATTAAAATTGAACCTGCTGTTGCAATAGTTAAAGATCTTGTGACTGAAAATGTGGAGGATGGTCATATTATTTTCTGTGAAGATGCTTCTAATATTGTTTCACATCCTAATAAATCCAAACAAGTTAGTGTTCCTATGCTATCTGTTAGAATTGGTGATCATTGCTATTATGGTTTATGTGATATTGGTGCAAGTGTTAGTGCTATTCCTTATGAACTTTACACGGAGATTATGCACGAAATTGGTTCTTGTGAACTTGAAGATATTGATGTGGTTATTCATGTGGCTAATAGAGAAACTATTTCTCCAATTGGTATTGTTCGAGATGTGGAAGTTCTATGTGGTAAGATTAAATATCCTGCTGACTTTTTGGTACTTGGTTCTGCTGCTAGTGATCATTGTCCTATCATTTTTGGTAGACCTTTTCTAAATACTTGTGGAGCTATTATAGATTGTAAGAAAGAGAAAATTTTGACTAGATTTGTTGGTGAACCTTATGAATTTAACTTTTCTAAATTTACCAAAACTCCTTATAAAGCTGACTTGCCTAGTAATGATTTTAAAATGGAGCAAGTGTGCATCTATTGTTCTTGTTCCTAATAATCCTTTGCAGCAACATTTGGAGAATAGTGAAAGTGAAGCTTTTAGGAAAGAAAGAGATGAGCTTGAGGAAATTTTTCGTCGCCAACCTATTCTCAAGCATGATTTACCGGTGGAAGATTTGGGTACAACACCGCCACCAAAGGAAGATCCTGTTTTTGATTTAAAGCCTTTACCCGATAATCTTAAATATGCTCATATTGATGATAAGAAAATATATCCTGTTATTATTAGTTCTAAGCTTTCGGAGATTGAGGAAGAAAGGTTATTGGAAATATTGAAGAAACACCGAGGAGCTATTGGCTATACTCTTGATGATTTGAAAGGGATTTCTCCTTCTATTTGCCAACATGCTATTAATATGGAAGAAGACGCAAAGCCTGTTGTTGAACATCAACGTCGTCTAATTCCGAAGATGAAGGAAGTGGTAAGAAACGAGGTATTAAAACTCCTTGAAGCTGGTATTATATATCCTATTGCTGATAGTAGATGGGTTAGTCCTGTTCATTGTGTTCCTAAGAAAGGAGGAATGACTGTTGTGCCTAATGATAATGATGAGCTTATTCCTCAAAGAATAGTTGTAGGTTATAGAATGTGCATTGATTTTCGAAAAGTTAATAAAGTTACTAAGAAAGATCATTACCCTTTACCCTTTATTGATCAAATGTTAGAAAGGTTATCTAAAAATACTCATTTTTGCTTTCTTGATGGTTATTCCGGGTTTTCACAAATTGCTGTTAAAGCTAAAGATCAAGAGAAAACCACGTTTACTTGTCCTTATGGAACTTATGCTTATAGGCGTATGCCTTTTGGTTTATGTAATGCTCCTGCTACTTTTCAAAGATGCATGTCTGCTATTTTTCATGGTTTTTGCGAAAGTATTGTAGAGGTGTTCATGGATGATTTTTCTGTCTATGGGAATTCTTTTGATAATTGCCTGCGAAACCTCGATAAAGTTTTGCAGAGATGTGAAGAAACTAACCTTGTTCTTAATTGGGAGAAATGCCACTTTATGGTTAATGAAGGAATTGTATTGGGACATAAAATTTCCGAGAGAGGTATTGAAGTTGATAGAGCTAAAGTTGAAGCAATTGAGAAGATGCCCTATCCGAGGGATGTTAAAGGTATTCGTAGTGTTCTTGGTCATGCTGGGTTTTATAGGAGATTTATTAAAGATTTCTCTAAAATTTCAAAGCCTCTTACTAATCTTCTTCAAAAAGATGTACCTTTTGTTTTTGATGATGATTGTAAAGAAGCTTTTGAAACTCTAAAGAAAGCCTTAACAACTGGCTCCTATAGTCGAACCTCCTGATTGGAATTTGCCTTTTGAAATTATGTGTGATGCTAGTGATTTTATCTGTAGGCGCTGTTCTTGGACAGCGGGTAGATAAAAAATTAAATGTTATTCATTATGCTAGTAAAACTCTTGATGCTGCTCAAAGAAATTATGCTACAACTGAAAAGGAATTGTTAGCTGTAGTCTTTGCTTGTGATAAGTTTAGACCCTATATTGTTGATTCGAAAGTTACAATTCATACTGATCATGCTCGCAATTAGATACCTTATGACAAAGAAAGATGCTAAGCCAAGGCTTATTAGATGGGTACTTCGTTGCAAGAATTTGATTTACATATTATAGATAGGAAAGGTGCTGATAATCCCGTTGCTGATAATTTGTCTAGATTGGAAAATATTGCTTATGATCCTGTTCCCGTTAATGATAGTTTTCCAAATGAACAATTGGCTGTAATAAAGGTGAGCTCGCGAGAGAGCCCTTGGTATGCAGATTATGCTAACTTTATTGTTTCGAAGTATTTGCCTCCAACCTTTTCAGCTCAGCAAAGGAGGAAATTCTTTTATGACTTGAGGCATTATTTTTGGGATGACCCACACTTATATAAAGAAGGAGTGGATGGTATTATGCGAAGATGTGTTCCCGAATATGAACAACAGGAGATATTGAATAAATGTCATGGAAGTGTTTATGGAGGACATCACGTCGGAGATAGAACCGCGCAAAAGGTTCTACAATCAGGTTTTTATTGGCCAACACTCTTCAAAGATGCAAGGAAATTTATTTTATCTTGTGATGAATGTCAAAGAGTTGGTAATATCTCCAGACGCAATGAAATGCCTATGAATTATACTCTTGTTATTGAACCATTCGATTGTTGGGGATTCGACTTCATGGGTCCTTTCCCTTCTTCAGACGGTAACACTCATATACTTGTCGTCGTTGATTATGTTACTAAATGGGTAGAAGCTATACCAACAAAAAGTGCTGATGGTGAGACCTCTTTAAAAATGCTCTTAGATGTTATTTTTCCTAGATTTGGAGTACCTAGATATATTATGACTGATGTGTTGGAGATATGCCCAAGAGGCAATAATAAAAGTGGTTATTATATATCTTTATGTTTATGATAAATGTTTATATACCATGCTATAATTGTATTAACTGAAACATTGATACATGTGTGATATGTAAACAACAAAGAGTCCCTAGTAAGCCTCTTAACTAGCTTGTTGATTAATAGATGATTAGTTTCATAATCATGAACATTGGATGTTATTAATA
>NW_025901316.1:0-21468 GCF_022539505.1 Lolium rigidum
TGCTACGCTTAATTGGGTGTGTCCATTACATCATTCATATAATGATATAACCTTGTTATTAATAACATCCAATGTTCATGATTATGAAACTAATCATCCATTAATCAACAAGCTAGTTTAAGAGGCATACTAGGGACTTCTTGTTTGTCTACATATCACACATGTACTAATGTTTCGGTTAATACAATTCTAGCATGATATATAAACATTTATCATAAACATAAAGATATAAATAATAACCACTTTATTATTGCCTCTAGGGCATATCTCCTTCACCTTGGTGTGTAATATCCAAGTGCTCGGGACTTGGTGTGTAATATCCAAGTGTTTGGGACTTGGTGTGTCATATCCAAGTGTTAGGTTGATTTGGACACTTGGTGTGTAATATCCATGTGCTCCACTCGGCCAATATTATTTATCAAAATTTTGCAAAGTAGGGTAAAAGATTTTCTCTTTAACTTTGTAAAAATTGGCTTTACGCAAATAAAACTCAAGCCTCCTCTTGTATGCCTTGCATGTAGATATAAGCCTTTTCTCTTCTCGGTGTAATTTGCCATACATTCAAAGTATTGACCACTCTCGTGGCTGCAACCTTTCATGTTGCAGGTTATTCGACGACTTGTGAGAATGCGTAGGTCGCGATTCTACACTCAACGAGCCTGTGGCATTGATGGGACTTCCAAGATGTTATTTCGTTTTCCGTTGTATTGAGCTAGCCTCTGGCTATGCAAGTTGTAATTATTTGTACTCTGGATTATTCGAATCGTGTAATAAAGACTTGTGTTTTACATGATAATTCATCGACTGTGAGTGCTAGCTAATGATCCAGGGACTAGCATGTTTAATCACAGGGACTTTGGATCCTACCAGATCCGGGGTCGTTACAATGGTTCAAGTCCAATGGGCACTTGAGTGTGGAGGGATATTGTGACACTGATTGGGCAAGTTGCCTTGATGACAGAAGGTCAACATCAGGCTTTTGTGTCTTCGTAGGAGGAAACTTGGTATCTTGGAGGAGCAAGAAGCAGCATGTGGTCTCAAGATCAACTGCAGAAGCAGAGTATAGAGCAATGGCGGTGTGTTTGTGTGAGATGTTATGGATGAAAGGCCTCCTATCGAATTGAAGCTATCGCGGAGAGGGCCATTGAATCTTTGGTGCGACAACAAGTCAGCAATAAACATTGCTAACAATCCCGTTCAAGCATGACCGAACAAAGCATGTGGAAATAGATCGATTCTTCATTAAAGAACGGCTTGACGAAGGAACCTTGAAGTTAAGCCATGTAACCTCTAGAGAACAAATAGCAGATTGTCTAACCAAAGGATTAGGTAGTAAGGAATGTTTGTTGGCATGTAACAAGATGGGAATGATAGATATCCATCGCCCATCTTGAGGGGGAGTGTTGGAATCTAAGATTAGTGTAATAGTACTCTAGTAGAGTCTAGAATGTTCTAGGGGAATTGGAGATTAGTAGTAGTCTCCTAGGAAAGTCTAGAATATTCCAAGTAGTGTGCTAGAATCTAAGTTAGTTTATTAGCAAAGTCTAGAGTATTCTAGGGAGTGTTAGTATAGTAGTAGTGTCTAGACTATTCTAGTGTATGAGTTAACATGTAAGCCTAAGTTGAGCTATATATATGAGAGGGTGTGGAGACCAACCCATCCACAATTTCCCCAAAATCCTACAGATATGTATAGATACTGCAAGCCAACTATTTTATAAGTGTGGGCATGCCAAACATTGGCTGATTTTCCGGTGGCAAAATACTTTTGCTTAATTTAATCAGCAATTAATGAAATAAGGTATTCCTACAACTCTCTCTTTTTGTGCCGTACAATAGGCTTGCAACTGCTTCTCGTGGTAGCTTAACGTGACAAGCAGACTTCGCGAGATCAAACTGTCCTTCCTTGTGAGCTTACAGAAGTAATAGGTTCAGATCTTTTCTATGAACCTAAGCTTTCCTCTAGCCAGCTATACACACCTGTTTATTGTATGCGGTGCCGACATAGCTTTTCTCAACTGTATGTTGGTACTGTTCTTTGGTGCTAGCACTTTCAGTTATTTTTCTCAAGACATTCATGTGTGTACTAGCTTGCGATGACAGATCGGTTTTTTGGGTTTCTGGGGATTAGCTTGGAACCCCAGTCGTGGTAGCTAGTGTTTCTTGACCGGTGAATTGATATATATATCATGTTAGAAAGAAACTATCCTAAATACTCATGGTGGCCCAACTAGGCTCGGAACCCCATCTTGATAGTTATTGTTTCTCTGCCCGGTGAATTAGTATATCCTGTAAGAAGCACATAGACCGTTGTTATTAGTGATGGAGGTATTTTATCTTCGATTCGGCATCACTGGATGTGCCAGCGATTTATTAAGAAGCGCTAAAATGTGTGGAGTTTTTGATATTACGAAATTTTCTGAATACCGTTGCTTAGTCCGGAGATTAGACATGTCTCGCTGTATTTTTTTCATTTTCCATGTGATGTGATAAATGCCAATGTTGTTTGTTTCAGTTACTACGTAACAATCAAATAGAAGGGTCGAGAAATATTTTATGGTCTTTTCATGTCTACCTTCTGATATGTTTTTTGCCATTGTTGTTTGTTTCAGGCTATTTACCGTTGTGGGTTGGTTGTTGTTCCCATCTCACTGTCAGGTAAAATATTTTTCCCTGTTTCAGATCTCCGCATGTTTATCTATTATATATATACGTTGAATTAGTTACCTGTTCTATTTAATGGCATGTTAAACCTGATGCATTTTCAAAGCCAATGGTGCTTTTGTTATTATTGCTGCAAATGTTCAGTTTGGTACCCTTTTATTCCTCACCAAAACTCTGTGAGGTGCAAACCATGCGTGATCTTGACAAGCACCAATACATGTGGTGTTATTTTTCTCCTGCTTAGTATCGTTCATATTTGGTTCAGTTTCATTGCTGATAAGAAAATGTCTTCTTTCTCATGTTTCTTCTTGCTGTTGAGAAGAGATGCTTAGTTAAGTGTCTAGATGTTGGTGCAAGGTGTTTGATGGAACTTATCTCTTTTTCATGTTTGTGATGAGCTTGACTTGGAGTTCAGACAAAGGTTGTCACAGAACATTGGTGTATTGATATCTAACCAATTGAGTCATACTGGATCGACCTATTAAAACTATGCCCTTTTACATTTCTAATTGTGACTTCCTGATGTATGATCCATTGTCATGCAGTGTTCCTTTTCGGCGAGATGATGCGTTAAGAAGGATAGCTGAACATGTCGACTGAAGGTGTAAATTTTCCTGTGAAATATTCTTCTTTAGTTTTATTTCTTATGGTTTGGTTTTGTCTTTTTCCTACCATCCTCAAGTTTGGCAGTGTGTCCTCAGAGCTCCGGTGGGGTGTCGTTATTGTGGTGGCGGAGAGTGGATAGAGAAGAGGAGAAGAAAACCGCTACAAGCTCGTGGTTTTTAATATTCATCTAAGGTCAAGAGTCATCTCCATTCTTCTCCCCAGTTAAAATATAACATTCATGCACTGTGATGGAAAGTAATTTATATATTTTTCCGTGCGGTTTTATCTTTAAGCAGGCTAAAATATGTTCCTATTTTGTTGATGCTACATTTTCTTTTAGTATTCTCACCATTGTAGGTCATCGGAAGTAAATAAAGAACTTATGTTATCCTGGAGTGCATCATCGAATGGGAGCTCTTTCAAATGATTTGGATTATTTTCATTGCAAGTGTCGTTATATCATGTAATATCATGTAGCTCTTTTGGCCGATTTAGATTTTTTCCTTGTTAGGTTGTTGATTTATGTTACCTGGCCATGATCTAATTACTTATATTTGATGCTTTATGCATTTACTAATTGATGTAGGGCTTAAGGGACGAGGAGGCAAAATATTCTTTTACAAGGTGCCATTGGGGGTGTTTATAATAAAGATATTTAAAGGTACAGTAGGATCCTACTGGTTATGTGTTTCCGTTTAATCTGTGTGGTACACTGCTTTGGAGGATGGCAAAGTTGTTTCTATCTAAAGTTAACCATTACAAATATCTGGAAATATTAGCCTGTGTTCGTATATGTTCATGCTTTATATTTTTGTTTATTCTATGCGGTACACTCCGTCTCTTCCATTATGAAACTCCATCTATGTTGTTTGTTCCATTTATTATAGAAAATTGCCCCTGGAGGTCAGTTGGTCAATTTCTTCTTTGCTTATCTAAAATATAACCGTTCCGATTCAGGTATATTATATCGTAGCATTCATTTAACCTGGCTTTGATCTTGTGTATTTTGGAGAGATCACGGGTTAGTTTGTGACTTGGTTTGTGGCAGAATATCTTAGACAACTTTGATGTGTGTGTGTAATAATATTTTTTTCGAGAAATACCTAAATATATATGTGATGCGTTCTTGCTATCTCATTTAAATTGTTAACTTTATGGAAATGATGGTATGTCTCCGTCCTTTGTCCTAATTATAAAAACACATAGACTACTTGGTCACGGATGAGTTTTGAGTTTTTGTAATAATAATCTCACTTCCCATGCTTAATAGCTTCTTAGGTTTAAGTCCACCAGATTGACTTATTCTTGGTGTTTCATTGTTCGCAGTTCATTTCTCCAGCTCACTATGCACACATAAACTAATTGGTAAGACGCTTGCCATTTGGTTCATTTGGGTGTTATAGTATATTCCTTGATATTTATTCTTTAAGTTATGCCTTTCCTCTAGATTCGTTATAAAATATTTGTATATTTTAGTTTCTGCTTCGATGCTACATAAATATATAGTGACGAGCAATAATGCTTGTTCTGCATTTGTGCTACATAAGCATACCGATGAGCAATACCTACATGCGAAAAAACACACTGCGCCACATTTGTGAATGTAAGATAGTACTACTTTTGCCTTGATCTCGATCACAAGGTCTTAAGTTATTTGGTTTTCACAATAGTGGTTCGTAATATTTACAGTGAAATGCAGATAATTATTTTCATTTGCCATCAATTGTTGATCTCACTTTTGAGACTGCTTGGGCTATTTTCTTCACGAAAATCATTAAGTAATTTGTTCTAATATTGTTTGAACCATCTAAGAAATTCATGACATAGAAGCTACTGAGTTAACACTATTATGCCATTTCATTTGTGAAGAAACCTACCATATTTTTGGCAGGCATATGGTCCCCACATTGCACATGCAGTCTACAGTTTCATCTAACTTTGTTTTCTCAGTTACATAATATTTCCTCCATAATATATATTGGTTTGAACATGGTAATTGTTCCCATTTGGCTTAATCATTTAGATTGGTTACTACTTGGCTGGAGGTCTTGAGCTTTTGTGCTACTATTCATGTTTCTCTCATGCTTAAAAGATTGCTATTACATATTTTCACATTTTAAGAAATTGGCTTATAACTGAAGTGGAAATATATGCGAGCATTCAAGCAGAAGGATCAGTCATTATGCTAACTACCTGAGTAATGAAGTAGTACCATCTTAAGACTGAAAATACAAGCACCTGTATGTTTGTTAATGGGCAATTGTCGGTGTACACTTGAATTTTGTCATGAATTACCATCTTCAGGTGGAGCTTCTCTCATGTCTCCTGGTGCCCGCCGATAGTTTTTCTTTTCTAGCGGTACCTACCGGCGGGGCTTCTCATCTTCTGCTTTTGATTGGTGTTCCTGCAGCCACCGCCGTGCTCGGCACTCAACAGACTGCCAACAACATAGGTCAGTAAGTTGGCTGGCATTCTACACTTGCCAGAATTATAAGCTTTATTTAAAAAAAGTCTAAAAAAACTAAATGAAGATTATACAGTTTTGCAGAATCAAGATACCCGAATATAATTTTTTTGCTTCCTCTGTAAGTTAAATGTCTATCTAATCAAGAAATAATTTCTCTGAATAATTTCTTGAACTCTCACTTATTTCCGGTCATAGTTTAAGCTTTCTTGAAGCTAAAATAAGAAGAAATAATCTTTGCAAGCATAGATATTTATTACATACACAGCTTATAGACAACTCTTTTCGGTTCTATTACCATAACCTGCAAACCAGTATTTCTGTTTTCTCACATTTGCTTCCCACGGTGATCTATTATATTGTCGTGTTCACATGCAAAATCTGGTTGCAAGAGTGGAATTTTGCATCATGATGGTACGTCTTTTAATAAATGTTGTGTATGAATGGCATGTTCAACTTATAACGAGTTAATAAAGATTATGAAGGATAAAAAAATGAGCTGGCATATATACATGTGATTCTTTACATTCATTCTTTTGCGCTGCTGGCTGCATGATCATGTTGAAGTGATTGTTTTTCAGGTCTCAGCCATCTCTGTACAAGGAGAGTGAACAAATCACACAGGGAATATAGAAGAAACTCGGCACCACACACAGAGAACATAAAAGAAACTCGGGACCAATTCCGATATGCAGAATTAGAGAGTGAGATAGGTACAAGTGAAGAATGAAACCTTATTTCCGATGTTGTTAGAGAGGTTGCACATCAACGGGCGGGCCTGTGCCCATAGTGCCTTATTCGCCTTTTTCGAGCAGCAACTGGACGGACAGGGTTGCAGGCTTGCAGCTACTGTCCTCAAGAATGGTGTGGTGGTGCATCCAGCTCGAGTTTTGGAGCTTCATTTCTGCAGGCGGGTATGCATCCACTTTCGCCTGAGTGGCGATGGTAACGTATCCTCACCTTCTGCTACTTCGTGGATCCACGGAGCACGAGCAAAGGCAGAAGGACATCGGCGGGACATGCCGGTAGTGAAGAATTGGTGGTGCATGCCATGAGAGCATCTCCACTCGTCCCCCCGACGAGGCCCCCGGCGAGCGTTTTTTCCATCCGGACGGCGTAATTCGGCCCAGTCGCGCCCCCGGTTCCTCGTTTTCGTCCGGATTTGGGCCTAAATTCATCCGGCGATCCCACGCCATCCCCGGCCCCCCGGGGAGCGCTCGGGGACTCCGGACGAAACGAAAGCGCGGGTGGCCCCAACTTGTCGGTGACAATGGCCTCCGATCTACGGCAAAACCCTCGTCTTCCCGATCTACGGCAAAACCCTCGTCTTCCCGATCTACGGCAATACCCTCGTCGAACGAAAGCTTTGAACTCTCAAGTGGTGCAACATAGATAGATTATATATATTTCGAATATAATTCAAATAAACATAAAAATTACATATAAAAACTTTAAAACTAACTTAAACTACTTCTTCTTCTTAGAAGGCCCCGCCTCATCGTCGTCGCGGCGACGCTTCCGGCTCGTCACCTCCTCGTCGGAGGAAGTTGACTCCTCCTCCTCGTCAGTGTCCTCAGCCTCTTCGTCGTCCTCCTCCTTTTCCTCGGCCTCTTCCTCCTCCTTTTCCTCGGCCTCTTCCTCGGCCTGCTCCTTGGCCTCTTCGGCCTCCTCCTCGTCCTCCTCGTCGTCGTCCTCGCTGGCCGGCGGAGGGGAATCGTCGCTGCTGGACGATGCAGCTTTATCCCACCAATGTCGCCATCCAGGCGGCTTCCCCTCGCTGTCGGTGTCCGATGGCCAAGAGAGATCGCTCATGGTTGACGGAGGATGGTGATCGACGAGAGAACAGATGAATGGCGTCGGCCGTCGGAAACCGTATATGTAGGTCTCTCGACGAAAGAGAGCGGCGGTTGCTCTTCCGCGGAGTTCGTGCTCCATTACGGCGGTTCTCGCATCGAGGCCACTTCGACCGTTCCCGACGAGTCGTTTCGGCTCTCCAGTCCACTTCGCGACGGTTCAATGCGTCGAGGGAACTCCGACGATTGCCCTTCCCGGTGACTGCGCCGTCGCTATGCACGCGGTGGGTGCGCGTCCATGGGCTCGCGGCTGGAAAAATGGGCCTCCCCAGGCCAAAAACTTCATCCATCCGGCGCTAAATAACGCCGGATTTCGGCCTGGGGAGCCCCAACGGCTGGGGATGCTCTGAATAGCATTGCAGTGTGCTCCCCTGCATCGATTGATGCTCACCTAGCTGGGATTGAGGAGGGGTGGTGGCAGTAGTGTCATGGGAGAGAAAGCAAAAAGGGGATCAGACTCAGAGGACGAGAGGTGGTGGCAGTAGTGTCACGGGAGAGAAAGCAAAAAGGGGATCAGCCTGAGAGGACCAGAGGTGGTGGCAGTAGTCGGATGTGTCTAACTCTTTGGTGTGCTGGCGTGGCTCTGGCAGTCTGGCCCTGGGCGTCAGAGGACGAGAGGTCAGGACTCAGTACATTAAGTGGATATGATTTTTATTTCCCTCCTTAGTTAAATATAAAACAACAATATTAAAACTCAAAACAAAAGGCTAAAGTGCTAAACCATAACCTACGAAATTATATCTCATAAAGCATACTTTTGTTTTGAGTGTGCAAAATTTCAATGTGTATTGAGAACAATGGTGTTATCGTGTGCCCCTGGTTTTCCCAAATGTTGTGTGCTTTTCATTGAGTTACTTTATAAATATACTTATTACATATGCAATTCAATCCACAATGACATTCAAGACATCATCAGTAATCTTAATCAATGTCTTATGTTTCTATTGTTTTTTTTATACAAAGTTTGCATAAACACGATTTTCACGGGATCGTGCGCCAAGGCGCACATCTAAATCTAGTTTCTATTACTCTACCTACAGATTGCCGTACGTACATCGATCACTGACACCGTGCATGCATGGTGATGGATCGCGCATGCAGGCCCGGTTGCTTTCTTTTTTCTTCTTCAAAAGTTACTATCCCCCCTGCCGTGTACTTCTACTTGTGTGTGATGTTCTATGTAACACGTATCGACGAATTAATTTCCATGGTTTCCTGAGAGGACCGCAACATCGATGGAGCTTTACCATTTTGGTGACGAACTGGCGATCTGCATTATCATGCATATATGGGATCTGCATCTATGCACATCACAAAAGTTACCCTGGGCGAAGAGTACGAATATCATGCTAAATTTCTCCTATAAATGTTGAAACACTACCCTCTCAACCAGGCCATCTGAAAGGGGCAAATCAATCCTGGTCGCACGTTTGTGAAACCCACCTCCCACTTTCTTCCTCAGCCGTCGGATGTGGTGAATTTTTCTCACCTTTTGCTTGTCCAAACGAGCCAATGACTAATGGGACCAGTTGTGTGTGCGGGCCACCGGTCGGAGGCAGCCACACCCGCTCGTTCGAGTCACCTTCCTTCTCCTGCGCGTGTGGGGCAGTGAAAACCCTAGATCGCGAAGCGCCCAATCCCCGCGTCTCCTCCTCCCTTCTCAGCCTCGCTCGAGTGGAGGCAGGCGGGGAACAGAGGCGGCTCGATGACGCAGCGGTGCGATGGGGCTGGGCCGGTGCGGGGAAGGGCGGCTGCTGTGCATCGCGGGTCGATGGCGCGGTGGTGGGTTGGCGGCGGCGACCTGTGTGGCGGCGACGACGACGGGAGGAGGAGGGAGGCGGAGCTGCGCCGGCCGCCCAGGTGACGAAGAGGAGGCTGGGGCGCAGCGTGGAGGTGACGGTCGGCCCGCCTCTAGATGCGAGGTGCGGGAGCGGCGATTGTCGCGGGTCAACGATGACTGGCGGCGGCGACCGTCCCCATGTCTCCTCCAAGTCCGGTTCCCGCGCGCCGTCAGCGGCTGTACGTCTCCTCCAAGTCCATCCCCGCCGGCCGCCGGCGCATCTCCTCCAGGTAAAGTCCCCACCATGACACCTCCATCTCAGCTGACGACGCGCGCACGCATGAGAAGGAAGGCGACGCCTCGTCCTCTCCTCTTCCTCCAGCCTCGACGTCGTCTTCCGGCGTAGCAGCGGCAGGGTTCACACGGGCGGCGGCGGCTGGATGCTGCTAGGAGGGAGTGTGTGTGTAGTGGTGGCTGAGGAAGGATGGAGGAGGAAGGGATGCGGCGGCTGTGGATATTGGGAGAAAAGGGAACATGTACGACCCATCGTCTTCCACCTCTGTTTGCTGCCAATCCCATACTTGCTTTCCTTTCTTTGATTGTAAGATGATGAGGCTAAGGAGCTAACAAGATTGAGAGATCCTAGGCAGGTGTTTCTTCCAATATCTTGTTTGTTTTCTGGGTTCTTGTTCAGAAAGGTGGCTTCCATGCATGTAGATTGTAGATCCTCTAATACATGTAGATCCGTTTCTCTTATTTTCTTCTTTTGAGACTAGCTGATGAAAGTGGTATGGCTGCAGGCTGACCATAAATTATGGTACTGCTGCTTTGTGAAAGTATTTTCTGTTGATTTAGCCTCTGGTTCAGATAAAGGAAGGTACATCATATGAGATAGGTATATTTCTGGTTTCACAACCATGTGCCATTGGCTTACAGTACATGTAATCGAGTATTTCAGTTAAAAAGTAGTACTGAGGAATCTGCAATTACTTTACCATATGAGTAATTAAGCATTTTGAGGAACCAATACGGTGATATGATAGTGCACACATTTTTGGAATCATCAATTACTTAACCATTGTTGAGTGATTGGTTGAAACGACTTGCAGTCTAGCAGCGCACATCAGCATCAAACATTTATTTTTTTAGGTTCCTTCTAAATTACTCAGTTTGTTCCCTGATTGGTTGATCGAATTCCAACACCTTTCTTGCAGTTTGCATTGCGCATTGGTTGAGTAGTGCCTGGCAGTTGGCGAGAGAAGAGGATCAAAAGAACGAAAGGAGGCAAGATTATTTTATGGTTGTGGAACCAGTCTCCCGGATTCTATTTTAGTAAGCAATGTATTTTGTCACTGTTATAGCATCCCTTTTAATGGTGTTATCATGTTGCCTATTTAGACTGTCTCGACATAGAGAAATATGTGACAGCAAAAAACATAGAGAAATATTCATCCTGCATGTTTATCTTGTGCCTTTTTTCCGATAGCTATCTACCTAACTTTCTGTGAAATGTTTCTTTCCATTTTCCCAAAGAAGGGTATGAGAAGCGCTGACGATAGCAAACGAAATTTCAGACTGTGTGTAGTGCCTATATAACTAGCTCTCTCTAGGAAGGCCAACATGATCATCGTCATAGTAAGCAACTACGTTGAATGCGTCGAGATTCGTGCTATGAAGTGGAAAATCCATTTTACACACCTATCTATTACGTGCCATTTTATACATGACGTGCCATCAAATTGATCCTAGCCGCAGTGGTGTCGAGATTCGTGCTGAGCACGTTAAATAGCACTTTTCCTTTTGGCATCAGGTGTACAAAAGGGTGGTATAGTGATCTTGGAAGCAAATGGGGATCCATGGGCTTCAGATCATTTAGCTTCCCTTGGTTCCCATGTTCATTGGAAATTCCCTCTCTTGCTGATATTAATTTTCTGTCAGCTTGCTCATGTATCTGTACTCGGTGGAATTTACTATATTATATGAACTATCTTTTTTGTTCAATTTTTAAATTTGTTACCGCTCCTATGATCTTTCTGCAAGCAGCTATTTGATGGTGAAATACCACATAGTTTGGGATGACTGGTTTTACGTATGACCTTTTATTGAATATTATCTTGTCCCACTTAAAGGTTTCTTAGCTACTGGGGTGGTCCTTTGTTGGTTCACTGTGAAATGAAACAATGTATGATTTATGACATATCCAAAATAACGAGCTTAGTGAAGCATAATGAAGATCCTGACGGAAGGAAGGAAACTATGCACAAATAAATTTTACCAAAACAAGTGTGTGAATTAAAATTTACTGATAGAGTGGTTATGTATCAGTGTTTTTTTGGAACATATCTACTTTAGAAAGTTACTGATAGAGTGGTTATGCACAAATAACTTGTAATGATGTTTTCTGCAATTTCATTCATGATAAAGTGACATTCCTATGGGGATATCAAGTGGGTCAGCAGCTAACTATTTGGTAGCTCAAGTGAATGGGATACTCTTGGATGTGTAGAGGCCACTGAAAGGTGTGGGTGTGATTTAAGTTCCTTATGTATGATAGCGATGAAGGGTATGATACTTTCAGGCATTCGATTGCTCTTACTGTTGGATAGGTGAATTAAAGCTTCCCAAGAAACCTTTGACCATGCTTTTTCTTTATGGACATATTGTGCAGTCTTGATTTAAGCTTTTGTAACTGAATGTTTATTTGCACTTTTGCAGTCTGCCGGGAGGATGTACAGCTGAGGTTGTGCAGTCTGTTCGTCCTTGAACTGCAAGGGAGAAGGTATGGAATTAGTCTAAAGTTGGGGTGCATGAAAATAAGCCAGCCCTATTTTTGTGGTCAATGATCATATTCTAATGCTTCCACTTTCCCTTTTAACATTTTTTACTATGACATCCAGTATAATGACTTGACACTGAATGGCACATGTTTGCCGGGCATCTCTCTGCATGTTTATCGACACACAGACAGTTTTATTGGGCGAGATTCTGCCGACGATGTAGCAAATTTCTAGCACACGGATTTATGAGTGGTGCAAATTTGTACGTGGTGCTTGTGTACTGATGTCAATTGCTTAGCGTTCCAGCCATTGTGGACATTAATTTATGATGCAAGCTTGCTTTTGTTTCTTTTTATATGATGCAAGCTTCTATTTTTTGCTTTCTGATTCGTTTCTCTTTATATGATGCAAGCATGGTTTCTCCGAGTCGCCATAGCATGGTAGATCAATTCATTCCAGCCACTGTGGACATTAATATGATGCACATCTTTTTGGTATAACAATCATTGGTGTCAGCCTTTTTTCTTGCTATTAATAATTGATAGTGTATATTTACTCCTATTGCTAATTACTGGACTGTGATATCTTTGTGGCAAGAAGATAATGGCAATATTTTAAAGCACTGGTTACTGATAAGAACACAATATTCCAATTTTCAGTTACTTGCTTTGATTTTCCTATGTGTACTTTCTATTGATCAAGAGAGTTGTTTATAATTACAATTGGTTAGAGAAGTTTCGGTGCTTATAGATGGATAGAATATACGTTTACTGACAGGCTATGCTTTCTATTATTTGTGAAGTGATATATGATTGTTAGCTCAATATTCAGTGCTCATAGAAAGTCATTGTATCATCCGTGGATACAGTTCATCATGTATAAATCACTACAATTACACAATTTCTTTTGTCATTTCATTGATTGCCATACTGCTATTTTCAGTCTGCTGCAATCCATATGCATAGTCAGTCGATTCTCTTTTTTACATCTGTACCTGCACAATATGGCGACAACATAGCACTGCCTTGAATTGGATTTATTTCATAGTCCCTGTCTGGTTGGGTGGAACAATAAAATATTAAGTTGTGTAGGCATAGCCATTGATTGAATTAGTTGTTCTAGAAAATTGTGGATAGGAAATTCTTTACGGAAATCTGAAGGTTGCTTTTGCCTGTGGGGATAATCGAATTGGCATGCTTACCTCTGTGAACGCGTGAGTACCAATCGTGAATACCCACTTCCTTTGATTATAGGAAACCAATGTTTCGTTATTTTATTGCAGTGATTGAATTATGTCTTCCATTTCTAATGCTTGTGGTAATTGATGAATTGCTTGCATTAAGCGAGGTCAAGGATGTGCAATTTTCCAGCTGAAGACTTTATTGTTCAAATGGGAGTACAGGAAATTACAAGCACTAGCAACTTTTAATTGATTTTTTGTGCTACTAAACATGGTCAACAGACTATACTGCGAAAACTGTCTTTTACCGTGAGCGCCCTGAATACACACTGATTGCATCTCCTCCAGGTGTCATCTTGCCATGGGCAGCGCCCCGCACCGCCATGTGCTAGCCAGCAAGAGAGGAATATGGCATCAGAATGCCCTGGATTGCTGCACTAGGCACCAACGGCGAGTCGAAGAACAGCAAGGAGCGGCTGCTGTAGCTTTGGACCGCACGGCGCTGGCGACAACAGGTTTGCCCCCTTTAAACCTCGGTCTTCGCATCCATTGGATTCTCTTTTCATGACTATAGTACGTTGTATGGATAGAAGAAGGTGCAAAACAGGGGCAACTGTTCTGAAATAGCCGCATTTTCCAATTCATTTGGGAAGTCTTAACTTTTTAGTTTGTTTAATTGATCGTACATCTATTAATGCTTGTTGGTTGCTCTGTTTTTTCTGTGGATAGAAGAGGGCCAGCACATCTTTGAGAGAAGCAGGCGAGGCGCCATTGAGAACAGTACTTCAGATCATAGGTAATGGTGGAAACATTTATCCATTATATCATTGTGTCAAGTCGAGCACACTTGCCTTGACGGCATGAGGCCAGTACCATCAAGTTCGTTTCCTTCTTTGCTTTTCTGCTTGCTAGATTAGTGATTGATCATTTATTCTGCAATTGTTTTAGCGAACAAATCATCTCTTTCATCATTAGTTTTATCAGGACCTCGTGATCCAATTCTAGGACTCCACAGACTATGCATTTTGTTTCCTTATTTGAGATTTATTGGAACACCTATGTATAACTGAAGCTTCCATTATTAAGATATAATGCCTCTGTATTACCACATAATACTTTGATATGGAAATATTTGCCTAGCATCAGGTTTTACCACATAATGGTTGCAGCTGCTCCTATATTATACCACTGGATTCATAAAATGGAATGTAGGGAGTATTCTATTTGCTTAAAAGTTGACCTTCTTACTTGCAGGCTTGTAGTACCTTCAGTTGACCTTTGTGACTTAATTGGATGATTTAGAACTGTACTCTAAACCATAAGTCTTTGACTTTAAGATGCTCACTATAAAGAGAATCTCTCTCTGTGAAGTAGTTGCCTATTTGACTGGCCTACCAGTTCTGCGATATTCGTTGGACATTAGGAAGGAGCATGTTAATTTGGTTGATGCACAATTACAGAAGTTGGTATACAGTGGCCGACTTAGCTGATCAAGAGGAATTGGACAGGTAAATCTTGAGTCTATCCCCATTTCTTTTGTGTACTTAAATTTATTCTGCATTTGGTTCCGTTGCTCCATCCAGTAGTGGGCTGAAATTTGCTATAGAACGTTTATTATTTCCAAAAGAGTATGAAATATTGAATATTTTGGTGATCGAGCCGGGCTAGCGGTGCTATGGCATTGAGTCACCTGCAAGTAGATAGGGTAGGTGTGTGCCCGTGGTGGTGTGATAGCCAAACGGTATGGACCATCTGCTTCTTGCAGTAACAAGTTTCAATGAATTTATGGTTCTTCTTGGGTCCATCTCACTGAAATGAAGGAGCATGAGAGGCGTGCGTGGTGTTGCATGTGTTCTGCTTGTTTGCAAGGGAAAAAATCCTAGGTTGCCAATCCTTAGTCCGGCTCACGCTGCAGCTAATCGGTAAAAACGCAGAATGGTCCTTGATACGGACTGATCCGCACCTTGGTTGGTGTGTCAATCATGAATTTGGTTATACTTGGTTGGTGTGTCAATCCTAGGTTGGTCTGTCAATATTGAGTGGAAATTGTTGACAACCTTTAGTTGGATATATATTCTTACACTATAGAAAGATGAAGCTGTGAATTCCATAGACATAAAATGTGAGATGATATCAATTAGTTCATATATATGTTTATGTGAACTAATGGAAGAGTTTTGTTGGACTCGGGAAGAAATCAGGTGACCACAGGTCCATACAGTGTATTGTGGATGTCATGTTTATGATTATACTATTCCAAAAGCGCTTCTTTCTTACTGATATTTATTTGACTAGGTTTTCTTCTAATCTGAAATCATTTTTGGTTGCAGTGGAGGCTTCAAGTGTTCAGAATATTTACCTATGTCCTCTATATATTTATTTTTAATCAATATAAAAATGTTTTGTGATGTAGAAAAAGCATCCAATGTTGATCCATTCAATGGTTATTTATGTTCATACGTTATGGCTTCTGGAGTAGAAAAAATGTGAATTGCTAATACCGTCAATCTTCTGATATTTCAGATTTGCAAAGCTGCATTGACAAGGCATTTGACTGCATTTATATACTCTACTTTCAATTTTATTTCATGGGTGTCGGGCGTTGGCAGCTTGCTAGCTGCTGGGTGACACGGCCGCGGCAGCAGTTCAGTGTTCCTCTCATATTCAGTTAGGATGAGAAGGTAATTATTAAATTCAGATGCATTGTACCCTCCACGGATTTTATTTCGTTTGCTTTGTGCTTGCTTGGTCCTGAAAGCCAGCTTTATATTTCTAGACTAGATACTATTCGGAAGTGGATGTAGTACATTCAGCCAGGTCCAGCCAGGTCTGAAGGCACGCTTAGTGTTTTTCCTGTTGAGTAATTGGTACATGGAGAGATCTGATTCTGTCAGCTTCAAAATTTGCTAATTCATCATCTTCTTTGTACATACTCTTTGCAGAGATACAATCTATAAGAGATATCAACACATGGTTGCAGTGGTCCATGTTGTGTACAGTAATTACTTGATGAGTAATGTAATTGTTGTGTAGTAGTACAATCTGGCTATTAGATATTGCCAGCATTTTCTTGCCATTTGGTTATTCAAAGAATTGATATTAGGGTAGTAGAACATAATAAGACTTTTCGATAATATACAAGTTAAATATGTATTTAATAAAGGTTCATTGATGCAGAGGATGGGGCTTTCCCGTTTAAAAAGAAGTTAAATATGTGATTATGCATAAAAGGAAGTCCCCGGTCTATTTTTGTTGTGGTATCTCGGCTTAATGATTCTTTCAAGGGAAGACAAGATGGAAAAGAAGCATCACGAACTAACCCTGGAGAATAGATTGTACCTCACTAGCGTCGCCAGTCTCCTAAGCGAAGGTTGGACCCTGCTTTTGATGATTGATCACCGCCCCACTCTTCTTACTGCTCTTCTTGTTCATCTTTTGCCGTCTGATCTAGGTTGGTGTAAGAACCTTCACCTCCTTCTGTTTCATGGGAGCCGCTGGCGCCATGTCGGACGCGATGACATCTGAATTGGCAGAAAACACACATCGGCTGCGAGCGCGGCCGTATTTTGGAGCTAAACCTAGAAAGTTTCTTGATTTATGACGAAAGTGGAGTTCGTGTGGAAAAGGTGGAGGCAAATCGGTCGAGGTGGGTTTACACAGGGCTGGCAGTTTGGTCCATACACACGGATATAAGAAATATGTATTGACTATATTTGCGTATACTGTACATACGAGGTTTTCATTAGCTAAATTTGGTTATATCTGCGTATAATGTACATACAAGGTTTCCATTAGCTAGACCACGGATACAAGAAAAATGAACTGACTATATTTGGTTATATTTGCGTATAATGCATGGACAATATCATTGAACATCAGCTAAATGCCTAAATTTCCATACGAGGCTGAAACCTACATTATTTAACCTTACCCATTTGCTCTCTGTTTCTTAGTGATGATCCTCGTGTATTGTTATATTGAACTAAATAACACTACTTCATATGTACTTATTGAGTCTGTTGATAGCACCCAGAAAAAAAATACATGATGATGTATTGTACAAATTTATTTCTAATCTCTGTTGTAAAAAAAAAACAAATGGTTGGATTAAAAAAATTATTGTTGCGTTATACATATATTATCGTTATATTATCTTTATTTATATATTATTACTTGAAAGGTTAAAAACGATGCTTATATAGATTTAAGGGCTCGGAGCCTCCGAGAGACCTACTAAACTCTTAGACAACTAAATAAATATCAACCGATTAAAACTTATGGTTACTATATCTGCCTCGCTTTTGCCTGTGCGCCGGGGCGCACCGGGTCATCTAGTTAGGGGTGAATGCTGGCAGAATACAATGCGAGCATGGGCGAGCTGCAGTCTACCAATTCTCAGTTTCAGCAGGCTACTACTCCCTCCGTCCCACCAAAAATATCCTAACTTTATTAAAATTTAGATGTATTAAGACACTATCTAGTGGGTAGATAACATCTAAATTTTCATAAAGTTGAGACATTTTTCGTGGAACGGAGGGAGTATTGTTCGGTTAATAACTTGCAGTCGCCTACCGGATGCCAATCATGCCATGTTTTTCTCCTTGCAATCAGCCGCATGCTTAGGCTAATGGTCATGGGAAAAGAAACTGATGGTAGAATCATGTGCTGTTCTTCCGATTTCCCATTATCTAGTACAATGCTTGTCGAAGACCACATTATGTTAAGCAAACATTAGTCTGTTGACGCCCAAGACGCACAAGAAAACATTCAAGCTATCTTTTGTCAATGCGAAGATATATTTTTATCCTGATCTCCACGTCTCTTTCAGTCAGTGGGCCTATGCTCCCCATTTTGAACATGACCGACGCAAAGTTGGCAAAAAAGTCCATATGGCTGCTTGAGAACCTTTAAAGAGTTGGCGTGGTGGTTATTGCCACGACGGGATCAAAATAACATCACCTAATCGGATAGGAGAATCGCTTGTGTCCGTCAGTGTTAGGCCCTGGTCACTCATTGTGATGCAGGCTGGGTTCGTGTGGGTTGCCGGATCTCACGAATTGATCTGGGTGAGTGTGATTGCGGAGGGGGATTCGCGGGAAAGTGGATAAACGCGAAGAACACGATACAAACACACGCACACAAATCGGTTATCCTCGTTGGCCCGAACCACCAACTCGATAGAAGTTGCGAGAAAAGATCAAACAGTAGAAGTCCCGCAAAAAGATCGACTAATCGAATCTTAGATCTCTAGAAGGGTGAAAAGATCAAGATTGATAGAAGTGCAAGCAAAAGACCCAAAAGGTAGAAGTGCAAGCAAAAGACCAACAATCGATAGAAGTCACCAAAGAGATCACAAAGATTCAACAAGGAGGGATACAATAGATGGATCATCTAAGGTGGGGGTTTCCCAAATCCACTAAGGGATAATAGAGGCATAAGCCAATTCATGTAAATATCATCTCTCCCCCATGAAGGTGGGGGTAGGTGCCTATTTATAGGTAGGGCGTCGAAGGGGTAAGTTACAAGCTGAAAACAGGCAGTTTCGTGATGTAAAGCGTACAGGCGGAAGTTCCGGTCCTAAGGGGCGGAAGTTCCGGCTGGATTCCTTCAGCGTGAGCATCTAGGCGGAAGTTCCGGTCCTAAGGGGCGGAAGTTCCGGCTGGATTCCTTCAGCGTGAGCATCTTCAGTCTTGGATGGAATCTGGGCGGAAGTTCCGGCGGTGGCGGGCGAAAGTTCCGGCCTGGAGCGTCCGGCGCTTCTTCCTCCTTCTCTTCCATGCTTCCGTGACCTCGGCCTTGCGTCCTCGGGTCTCCATGGCATCCTCTATTCCCTCCGTACTTGTCGTCGAGTTCCTATCATCAAGATATGACGGAGTATGAAGTAGTATATCGTTCCAAATAGGCGATTCGAGCCACGCGTAAAGGAGAAGATTCACCTTTGCGTGCCGTCTTGGCGATGAAGCACATGATGCGGTGAAGACAGAAAGTCGCCCCGTATCACCCCCCCCCCCCCCCCACTTGAAAAAGAGTCGTCCTCGACGATAACTCATCATGAATGTATAGAGGAGGTAGATGACATGAACGCTTGAATGTCACTTCACTTGTCAAGAGCCCTATCAATAGCACAAGAAAAGCCAAGCAATACTTAAAGCATAGCCAATGTTCCACGGGTTTAGTAGAGATCGCAAGTAGAAGGAGGTCACCTTAGTAAGATGTCGGTGTGCTCTCATTGAGAGATCTTGTGTCGTAGATGTATGGGGTTGAACCCATTCGTCGACGCTCATCCACAAGTCACTTGTACCTTCACACAACAAAGACCAAACAAAGTATGTTTGTGTGTGTTATTAGAGCACATCATCGATGACATGTCCTTTCATGTTCACAACACCGTTAGCACAACACAAATTTATCAAGAATAATGCATGTGCAAGGTCAATTTGTAAGAACTCCGTATGAACATCTTCCAAATGTGGAAACACAAAAACTCCAAATTGTGAGACGACTATGATGTCCATCTCATGTAGAAACTCATGTGCATTATTGCACTCAAGGCATCGGAAAGAGAAATTGTTCAACATCCTTGAAGCAATAAGAGGAGAATTTTGCCAAAACACATAAGTGGAAGTGTCCAAAATATCATCAACATGTGTGCACACAAACCATTGGAAAGAGAAATTGGTCCTCATGTTTGTTGCAACACAAAACATATCATACAAAAAGTTCACCAAGAAAACATTTGCACAACCGTGCGTGCCAACAAACCAAAGGAAAGAGAAATTGGTCAACTTGTTTGAGGCAACACCAATGGTAAGAATCACATCATCATGCTTGCAAAAGAACCACAAGAAAGAGAAATTGTTCAGCATGTTCAATACAAAGCATGGGAAAGGTATTAGAGCCGGGTTCGATCTTGAACTCACATGTATTATGCTCTCAATAGCTCTCTTTGTCAACTCATGCTCAATCGAGGTTGACACTGGCATTCTTGTACCTACACACACAATAGGCAAAGCAAGGAACGTGTGTACATGGTATATGAACACATCATCCATCATGATGGTCCATTTCTTTTGCACATCACCATTAGCGTTAAGCAAAGAATCATAATAGATATGGTGAATATGCGGGGTAAACACATGAACATGCTCATCATGGATATAGGCAAAGTCTCCAAAATTTGAGAGAGCTATGGGGGCAATCTCATTTACAAGCATATTAACATCATTGCAAACCAAGCATTGGAAAGAGCAAGTGTTCAACATTTTGGTTGCACTAATGGGAGAGTATTGCAAGTATCTAGAGCAAAACATGTTCAACATTTTATCATTGTTGTTGACAAACCTATGGAAAAAGCAATTGTTCGGCAAGGTTGTCACAACGCAAGCATTAGCATCATCATTTTCATTGCAAGCAATACATGGGAAAGAGCAATTGTTCGACATATTGCAAGCAATAGGAGAGAAAGTGAAACTCTCATAGCATGGCATGACCATATTGTCACAAGCAAGTAATTCCACATGATCAACAATGTTATCAAGCAAAGCATCACATGGGAAAATGAAAGAATCATATGACATAGCAATTTTATCATCAAGATCATGCATGCACTCATAAGTCATCATGTCCACTAGTGGGATCATGGCATCATCAACACCTATATAGTTACCTTTGTAGTCCGACTCATTTGAAGTAGGTGTTGTGGAAGTAGTAGGATCCATGTGGTCGACATCTTTGACTTCTTGTAAGCATGGTGTGATATCATCATCTTCATGCACCATGTACATCTTCTCCATGATCGGGAACTCGTCCTTCATGGAACCTATTGCAACATGAGAAAACACACTAGAGGTAGAGGTTAAGTTGTTAGAATGTGAAATGGCCTCCATTGACCTATTGATAACCCACAAGTATAGGGGATCGCAGCAGTCTTCGCGGGTAGTAAAACCCAAATTTATTGATTCGACACAAGGGGAGGTAAAGAATACTTATAAGCCTTAACAACTGAGTTGTCAATTCAGCTGTGATGACCCACAAGTATAGGGGGTGTATCGTAGTATCTTCGATAAGTAAGAATGTCGATCCCAACGAGGAGCAGAAGGTGTTGACAAGCAGTTTCGATGAAGGATTCACCGTAAATGCTCACG